>NC_133665.1:170852595-171047560 GCF_037893015.1 Macrotis lagotis
CTAAGACTTTGAGTTGTGGAGGGGCTGGTTCACAGGGGCTTGGCATCACTAGAGGCTTTACTCACTGAGTGCAATTTCTCTGGCTGGCCAGTAGGTGGTGCTGGTTGCTTTCTCTGGAGTGTCTTTGACCTTGATTGAGGCCTTCTCCCTTAGCTTGAAGGGAGGGGTTGGAGCTAATGAGTCCTTTTGCCTTTAATCAATGCTGGGCTTTGCTCTGGCCTGAGGTCATTCTTCTCCCTATTGTTTGCTGGGCTGGTTCTTCTGCTCACACATCTGAGCCTGAGGCAGAAGTAGTCTGCTATTGTTTGTTCTGGGAAGAGGCCTCAGCAGCAATGGAGGCATGGACTCAAAATTCCTCAGACCAGAGGAGTCCAGGGATGGTGTGTCTGCAACTCTCCTGCACTGGAGCTCTCCCCCCAGCCCTGTTGGCAAGCTCCAGAGGGTCAACGCACCTCTGCTAATTATTTGACTCGAGCCCCTGCTGTCCAGCCCCACTGCTGATCCAGAAGGTCCGGCTCTCAGGCCCTCAGACTCCCCTGCTCCAATTCAGCCACTAATCTGGCTGATCTGGGGCTGATCCACCCCCTGCACCCAGACTCACGCATCCGAATTTGCCCAATGCAGCTGAGGGAAACAAATCCTGATGTAGATGTTCTTTCTCCTGGCTTTTCTTTCTGGGTTTTGTGGGTCGGATTTCTTTTAAGAGGTTTGTTGCATATGATAGATGAGGAAAGATCAGGAGACTTTAGAACTGTGCCTGTCTTCTCTCCGCCATCTTGGCCAGAATAAAATTAATTTTGTTTATTATAAATTCCAAATCAACAAGTAACAAACAACCTAGCCATGTCCTTGAGTCAAATCAATAAATATTAAGTACTGACTATATGGCAGACACTGTGCTAGGCAATGAAATACAAATACAAACAAAAAGAAAGACCATCCCTGCCTCTGAGGAGCTTATGTTATAATGGGAAATGACTAAACATAAAGCAAAAATGAAAAAAGAGGTGAGGTCCTTAAAATATATCATGGTATAAAAATAAGCCTGTTGAGTCAGGACATAATCCAGAGAGGAAGAAGAGACCTGAACATGACTGTCTTGAGGATCTTCTTTAAAAAGATTTCTGTAAGAAATGACCAGTCACAAGAAGGACTTCAAAGGTAGAGTGATCTTCTTGGGTGAGAAGGCAACTTGAGCGAGAAGGGTAGTATGCTCAAAAATAAACAAATACCTTATAGTTCATTGGGTTGAGGAGAGGATTAAGCATGTACCAAGAAAAGTAGAAATAAAAGAATGTACAGGGTAATGTAAATATTAGAGGGAGTCAGCCAAAAGAGGCAGTCTCCCAACTGGGCTAGGTGGCAAGATGGGTTTAACTCTTGTTGATTTTAAAACATGTGGCCTCAGAAACCTACTGTGACCCTGGGAAAGTCACTTAACCCTGATTACCTTAGTGTTCTCATCTGTAAAGTGAGCTGGAGAAGGAAATGACAAACCATTCCAAGAAAACCCCAGATGGAGTCATGAAGAGTCAGAAAGAAGAGTCATGAAAAGTGACTGAACAACAACAACAAAGAGATTCTCTGAAGGGGGAGTGAATTCATTTATTCATAGCTAAGATAAGCAGGATTTAGAATTTCATGCATAAGCAAATCATTTTTAACTATGATGGATACAACAAAGGAATCTGCTTGCTACAACAGAAAGAGTCAAATGATCCAAGTTTAATGTCCCCTTTACATGTTTACTAGTTGTGTGACTTTGGGCAAGTCATCTAATCTCCTTGAATCTTGATTTCCTCACCAGTAAAATGAGGAGATTGGACTCAAAAGCCTCCAAGGTACTTTACATATTTATATCTACAAATAATATTAAATGGAGTTAAACTGTCAAATTATAGCAAAGACAGAGAATGGAGAATACTATTAACTAATTCTGTGACCTTGAGAATATGGCTTTCATTCTCTGACCCAAAGTTTCCTAATATGTTAAATTAAGAATGAGTTAGATGGTTGATGATCTAATAATTTTCTAGTTCTAATATTCTGTGATTCTTTGGCCCTTTTCATATTCTAAGAAAAGCACTAGATGCCTTTCCTTCTGTCCCCTAATTCTTAAATTCTAAATTGAGTAGGGCATCTATGAAAATAAAAAAAGATAAATTTAAGTGGAACTAAATATAGTAATTGATTCTTCTGAGATTCTATTGTACTAATACTTTATATGACTCAACTAATTCCCATAGGTTGGCAGTCAGTCTAATTTTACATCTAGAGACTTTAGAGCTTTATAGTTGATTTCCTAATTAGGAAGAATACTTGTCTATCATCTAGCACACTTAGGGAATATCTTAAAAAAACATATTTGCCATTTTTAATCAAGTCATTTCCTTTTCCCATTTTGTTTCTAGCCCTATACAGCTTCTAAGAAAAATTCTGAAATCTTGCAGCAATGCTCACCAAGAACAAGTAGAAACTTGCCAGAAATGTTGATGTGCAAAATGATAGATATCTTAGAAAAACCCATCACTCACTACTGGCCAAATCTCCCAGGCATGGGGAAATGATAGAATTTTATTTAATTACCATTTGTTCTTCTTTCATATTAATGACAATGATTATAAGTAATGTAGGTGATCAATCCAACATACAGAATTTACAGAAAATATGTTTCAGATATTAAATGCCAGTAATTCCAGAAAGTTTTGTGAATATTAACACCATACACTGGGAAGCTAAAATTCTCTAAAATGTCATGGAAAAGAATGATCCATTTGTTCTGTAGAGTTTCTTCTTCCATGTCTTTCCTCTGTTTCTTATTTAAGAGATAATTAACATGCCATAGAGATCTGCAATGCTACCTCAGTTTGGGTTAAATGATAATATCTATCATTTACAGAGGATTTCCAAATTTACAAAGTGTTTTATACATATTACTTGATGTACATATCATCCCCATGAGGTAAGTGCTTAAAATCTAACTTTACAGATGAAGAAACTGAACCTGAAGCAAATTAAGTGACTTACCCAAGAATCAGGTAGACAATTTGTGAGGAAGAATTGAAACTCAGGTTAATCTGACATTTCTATCTACCATAATAACTAGATTCTGAATTTAAGCTCCCTGGGGTTCAAGAACTATTTCCTTTTTAACTTCATACTTTCAGTTTCTAGTATAGAGACTGGCATATAGTTGATGCTTAATGAATGGTTAATAAATTGAATTTTATGCTGACTCAAGGCTCTTGGAAATTTCTCATGAGGTCATAGTGATGGATATGGCCAGAAAAATAAAGCCTTCATTCTCTTGCCAGGCAATTCATTTTTCTTGCATAGATCTAATAATGTTAACTTAAAAATCTTTTATAGCTGTGAATCTCCAGTTGAATAAAGTTCAAATTTTGAGTTCCTTGAGGAAAAGGACTGGGTTATATTTAATATAAGAGTTTCCAATATGAATTAATTGAGAATAGTTTTCTCAACTCTAATTTCTTATAACATTGACATCACAAGCCCAACCCTTGGAACAATCACCTAGTCACTTTAGGCCTACATTTAAAAATTGAGAGGGTTAGAGTAGATGGGTTTTTAAGTCCTTTCCAACTTTAAATATATAATTCCATGACTAAGGTGGGAACAAGGGAAAGATAAAATGTTCTGGGAACAGAATTGGAGTTGCTTGTCCTTTGTTCTTGAAAAGGATCAGTGTCAACTCAGGGTGATATCTTGACTTTCTTATGAATTGGATTTAAATGAAGTGGAGCTATGCAAAAGTTGTCAGTCCCACTCTCTTCTCTAGAGTCATTGAAGGCAAGTAACAAGACAAAAGTTGAGTCAACTAGTGATGGTTCAGAATTTACATCTTGAGATTTCTAAATTAAGAAGAATATTATGATATTATTACAGGATATGTTAGAGGAATACAAAGAAGTCCTGTTTGACTAGAACAATAAAGACCAAAGAGGGCAAAAATATGCAATAAGTTTGAAAAATTGGAATAGCACTGCCTGTGGTGTGTAGTAGGTCCTTAAAAAATAATGATAGATTGACCAGAAACTCAATGCCTTCCAAAAATCTAGCACCACTCTAACTTTCCAAGATTCTCATTTTATTGATCTCTTTGGTCTTTGTGCTTTAGTAAAATGGAGCTAATTTGCATTCTCTTAACATATCCTGCCTTTGACTGTGATCTTCCCTTTTTTCCCCAACTCTCCTTCTTCTCCCTTCTTACCAAGGGAGAAATCCTTGATTCCTACTACTGACAACAGACTTCACCCTGAGTCATAGATTAAAGTTAGAAGGACCTTAGAGCTTGCTCATCTAGTCCAACCCCCTCATTTGTTAAATTTAGGAAATTAAGATCTAGAGTGGTTAGGTGATTGGCCAAGATCAAAAGGAGTAATTAACAGAACTAAGATTAACAAAACATTTCCCTTTATAATTATCTAATGCATTTTTCAGTCTTCAAATGAGCTGGGACTAGACTTCTGATGTCATTGGTTTAGAAAATTACAGATGAAAAAACTCCCTTGCCCACCAGAAATCAGCAACTGTTTTGTAACTTGTGGTCTTAATAGAATTGTCTGGATTTTCATGGATTTCCCTACACTCTCATAAACACCATAGTGGTAAGGAACATGTCTTTAGGATTATAGGTTTAGAACTCTAAGGGACCTAAGTAGTCATACAAGAAAAACTCCATTTAACAGATGAGCAAATTGAGGTCTAGAGTTGAAAAGATAAACAGTAAGAGAGATTCAGGATTTGAATTCACATTCTCCAATTCCAAATCTACCATTATTTCCCCTTTAGGTAAACTATCAATTATGATAAATAGACAGAAAAAATTCACTTTTGAGATTTCAAATGCCATCAGCTCTGAGAACATTAAAGCTAGATAGAGGGAAGTTAAAGTTTACCCTAAAATGTGTACTATGACTCCCACAGGTCCTGGCACAGTGATCTGACTTCAGTAGATACTCCACAAATATTTTTGAATTGAATGGAATTGATCCCCTCCATCTGAGTCCTCAAAATATAGGACACTTTGCCATGTATGTTGCAGATGAGATTCTGGTTTGGGTGTAGGCTAAACCGTGTGACCTTTGAGGCCCCTTTCCACTCTGCAATATTCTGATCCCATTATTATAAGAACTGAAATGGGAAGAGGGTTGAAATTGCTATGACAACAAAGACATTCTTCCTTCCAGTGTGATTGCTGATACTGAAAAGTGCTTCTTTTGATATTAAAACATGATTCTTTTAAATGATTCTTCATCTATTGGGAAGGTCAAGTCATAATCTGATGGGGCAATGAATGAGCTGTCATCTCCAGAGGTCCTTCATCCTCCCCAAGTAATGCCTTACTTGAAGAACAAAGGAGGAACCATAGCTCTATTTGCAGATTATTCTCTCTCCCTTGTTGCCACCTCTTCAGGAATGACTTAGTAAGCTTCCTGAGGGGAAGAACTGTCTTTTCTTGCACATATACCTAGCCAGAACTTAACACAGTATTAGATACATAGTAAGTCCTTAACTATTTTTTTCCTTTCATTCAGACATTCACATATTCATCATTTATTCACTCATTTTTGTGCTGACCTTGACATTGTTTTACTAGACATTTCTAAAAAGGTAAAAGCTCCTGATAGTTCATAGGATGTGATAATATTCTTCTCCATTCATTTGAAAAGGTCTCATATACAAGAGGGGATTGATTGACTGAGCATTACCCCCAAGGTCAGAATTAGAAGCAATATGTGGAGGCTACAAATAGAAATATACTTTTTTTTCCTTTTTTTTCTAACACTCCTCCAATAGGTCTCACTGCTACTTCTTAGTTTTCTTTGCTGGATAATTATCCGTATCTTAACTATTTAACATGGGTATCTCTCAAGTCTCTATCCTGTGTTGTCTTCTTTTTTGTCTTTCTTCATCATCTCAGTAGCTCTGATTGCATCATTTTCTTAGTCTCCACAACTGCAGCCATCTACTGAACATTTGGAATTAGTTGCCTTCCAGGCTTCTCAGATTCAATAAGTCTAAATTCAAATTTATTAACTTCTTATTCTGACAAATTTACTCCTATTATGAACTTTCTTATTTCTGTTGAGGCTAATCACACAGGTTCATAGTCTTGGAGCCATCTTGGACTCTTGTTCTTTCCCATCTCTAATCAGTTACCAAATCTTTGCAGTTCTATCTCAAATTCTTTTCCTTCCCCCATGACTCAATGGCTATCCTTCTGGTTCAACTGGTCACTGCAGTAGCCTCCTAATTGTTCTCTTTGCCTCAAGTCTTTCCATTCTCCAGCCATTCTTCACAGAGCCAACAAAGTAATGTTCTAAAAGTATAGGTATGACTACAACACACCACTACTCCATGAACCCCATGGTTCCTTATGACATCTAGGATCAAAAAGAGTTTTGGCAAATGCCCTTTACAATTCAACTTCCCCTGCTTTCTAGCCATATGTTATATTACTTCATACATTCTATAATCCAACCATATTGGTCTTCTTGGTGTTCCTCATACCCCATGCCTGAATTCACTCTGACCTCAATTTCCCAATTAGAATTTTTGTGTCCTTCCCATTTAGCTCAAGTGCTTCCTCTTAGATAAGATCTTTTCTAATTTCTCCAATACATCCTCATTTTTTTTCTTTCTTTGGTTGTTCTGGAGTGGACCGATGGACACCTCCTGCTGACTCTCCTCCTTGGTGCTGAGGGCTAGACCATTCAGCCCCATTGTCTTATAGTAAAAAGACTTGTGGTTGCTTTCATCCCATTCCCCCTCTCCTGAATTCTCCTGTGCTTGGCTTTTCTCCCCATGTAGTCTAGAATGAGGATCTGGCTGTCAGTCTTGGTGTCCTTGCTTCTCTCTCTCTCTTTTTTTTTTTGAATTATAAAGATTTTATTTATTTTGAGTTTTACAATTTTCCCCCAATCTCACTTTCCCTCCCCCACCCCCCACAGAAGGCAATTTGCCAGTCTTTACATTGTTTTCATGGTATACATGGATCCAAATTGAATGTGATGAGAGAGAAATCATATCCTTAAGAAGAAACATAAAGTATAAGAGATAGCAAGAACAGACAATAAGATATCAGTTTTTTTTCTCCTAAATTAAAGGTAATAGTCCTTGGTCTTTGTTCAAATTCCACAGTTTTTTCTTTAGAAACAGGTGGTATTCTCCATTGCAGACAGCCCCAAATTCTTCCTGATTGTTGCACTGATGGAATGAGCGAGTCCATCAAGGTTGCTCATTGTCCACATGTTGCTGTTAGGGTGTACAATGTTCTTCTGGTTCTTCTCATCTCACTCAGCATCAGTTCATGCAAATCCCTCCAGGCTTTCCTGAATTCCCATCCCTCCTGGCTTCTAATAGAACAATAGTGTTCCATGACACACACACACACACACACACACACACACACACACACACACACACACACACCACAATTTGCTAAGCTATTTCCCAATTGAAGGACATTTACTTGATTTCTAATTCTTTGCCACAACAAATAGGGCTGCTGTGAATATTGTTGTACAAGTGATGTTTTTATCCTTTTTCATCATCTTTTCAGGGTATAGACCCAATAGTGGTATTGCTGGTTCAAAGGGTATGGTGCCCTGCTTCTCTTCCAAGGCCTTGTCTACATCTGCTTCTATCTTAAATTCAACGAATCCTTGATGCAGACCAGTCTGACCTCAATGACATCTTCAAACACTTCCTTGAACTCCTTTTGAGTTACTTTGAATGTCAGATTCTTGAAAAAGAATGTCCTTGCATCCAGGTCTTTCTTGTTCTCTTGCTTTTTCTAATTTAATTTCAGAGCCAAGCTCTTTGGAGGCTCTGCATCCCAAAGCCTTTTCCTTCTCTTCAGCAGATCCAAACTCCATGTAGCTGAACTTACTGCTGGCATGAATGTGGAATCTACACCAGTTAAGATACTTTTTAGCAAAGGGTTTTTTGCTCAGAAGCAGTTTTGTTGAAGTTCAGCTAGAAGCGAAGAGTTTGAAATTTGTAGATGCTTCAGTATCCAATTTCTGTTTCTTGGCTTCAGGGGGCTTTCTGTTTGCCCATTTCCTTTCCCCTCTTTCCTGGTGCTTCTTTCATGGGCACTTCCTCCTCCTCCTCCTCCTCCTCCTCCTCCTCCTCCTCCTCCTCCTCCTCCTCTTCTTCTTTCTCTTCATCTTCATCATCTTCCTCTTCCTCCTCAGATTCTTTGGCCTTCCCAGCTTTCACAGTAACAGTTTTCACAACAGCAGCCTTCCCTTTGGCAGGGATGGTAGCCATAACTTAGTCTTCAGAGTCATTCTCACCTTCTTCAACCTCCTCACTGTCTTCTTCCTCCCCCTTTTCATCCTCCTCCTCCTCCCCAGTCCCATCTTTGTGACTTTGGGAGGTTCAAATTCTTCACCTTTCTCCTCTTCCACATCCTCTTCTTTAGACTCACTATCTTCCTTTTTGGCATTCTTCTCACTTCTCCCCTTTGGTTTGGTGCACTGCTACTTTGACCAGAGTGATGGCTGCTTTAGCTAGAATAACTCCCTTCTTGCCTAACATGATGACAGCTTTGCCTGGGGTGGCAGCCTTGTTGGCAGAGGTCTTCTAAGGGATTCATAATGGCTTTCTTGTCAGGTGTGGTGGTAATACCATCTTTTTTGATTGGTGTAGGCACAGTTTTCTTGGAACACAACCTCTTTTCCCCTGCTTCCTTCTTCATCTTCTGACATGTCCTGATCCTAATCTTTTCTATTTCCTTTAGGAGAGGGGCCCTTTTCTTTGGTTCAGCTTGATGTTTAGCAACCATCCTTAGCTTCACCATGCTGGTGGCTTGGGACTAGGGAGTAAGGGTGCAGATCCATTGGCCAAGGCCCAGGCAAAGTTGGTGTCAGCCAAGAGTACTTGGAGGAGTTGGTGGATGAGCAACCTTTTACTTTTGCCAATGGCAGCTTTCTAATTGGGATGCCATGATGTCGTCCTTAATCAGTAGTCACTCAATAAATATTTATTGATTGATAGCAGGTCTGAGTCTGTAAATTACTCCCAAGGGAAAAAATAATGAAATTAGTATTTTGTAACTAGTTAAAGAATTCCACGAGTCCTACTAGTTTGTTCCACAAAGACCTACCAAATGAATCCCAAATGAAAAGTTTTCCTTTTATAAAAGGAATCACAATCTGTGAGATATCTGTGACTAAGAGAAGACCCTGACTGAAATTCTTCCCTGACTTCATACTATTTGTTGCATTGAGTCTAGGAGAATTTGTGTATCCAAATATAGAGTTAAAAGAATCTTAATTGACTAGGCCACTTTTAAATTGTTTCTTTGATAAATCTCCTGCTCAAGTGATATCTAAATGTCACCAAATATCTTTGAGCTGTGTCAATATAATCTGAACATTAAGCTAGAGATGTTGAAACAATCCACATAATCAATCTGAAAAAATCCATCCTCAAAATTTCCAACTTGGCCTGTGGCAGTTGGCCTGCTTTTTCAAATGGTCCTAAAATTTTTCCATCTCTAACTGGGATAGTTCAAACCTGTTTCCTAACAAATATGTGGTAATATCCTTGAATATCATGAGAATTGCATTGGAATGCTGTAGATTCATTTTTGGTTTACCTCTTTTTCCTCCTTTCAAATCTCTTCCTCCATATTATTTTCACAAAAAAGTAAACAGTTACTGCCCATATAAGGACTTCATATCAAATTCATATATCTATATGTTCCTTGAGATGGAAAAGGGAGAAAAATATGAGTAAATTCAGTGGTATGGTTCCAGCCACTAACAGCATTTAGCATGGTCCAGTAGAACACTGACTGAGCATAGCAAACTTAATTAGAGCTACAATTTGATACCAGCCTATTTTCACTTTTCTTATCTTTCTAGTATTATTGGCTTTTCTAGAATCAATCTCTCTCTGTCTCTGTCCCTGTCTGTCATTGTCTCTCTGCCTTCTCTCTGTCTTCCCTGTCCCTGTATCTGTCTGTCTGTTTCTTGCCTATCAATTGCAGTGCACTACACTTGACCTGTGCTCTTCAAATTTGCCACTATTTACTAAGGTCTCAATTGGCATAGTGATTCTTCTCTTCACTGCCTTAGGTTTGGTTCCTAAGTCTCATGGAATGGTCCATCTTTACTATTTCTATTCCTGGTTTTCAATTCTCAATGATGCACACTGAAAAAATTAATATTTACTCTTGAGCTTTGTTGGCATAGCCTTTGACTATAGTTTAGTTAATATCAATTGATCATAGTAATGACTCCTTTTTGAAATTCCTTAATAGAAATAAAAGTAAATTGAAACAGAAACTAAAGCTTAAATTCACCATAAATACACATAAGTACAATCTTGCAATACACAATATACTCATGGTAAAAAAGGGAACAGGAAAAAATAGTTCATATAGAAATGTTGTGGTTATTTTGAGATTCAAGTAACTTTTTTTTCTTAGAAAAAGTCAGCATTGACATTTTTCCTCCTCCAATATAAATTATAAAGCTCTTTTCCTTTCAACATATGGAGTTAAGCATATTGAAATAATTTCAAATTGGGTAAAAATCTTAATTAAGATAAGCCTAAATCATGCCTTACCCTAAATTGAGGTACTTTAAATTTTTCGATGTTTAGATGCATCTGTGATCTAACTGATGTAGGTAGTTCCTGCAGTGACTTATTGTAATTCATCCTTGCCTTTCTATCCCATATGACTCTTTTCTCAATTGTCCCCTAAAGAGAGCCCATACAATGAGCTAGATCTTTTCCTTAATATTGATTAACATTACATCACTACTAGTGATATTGGGCATATCACAATCCCATAGTAAATGTTTTTGTAGACATTGAATCATTTATTCATATCAGTTAAAGTATATTATTTTAAGATCTACCAAGACAGTTCAGAATTGACTTCTACAATACTATTTTCTACTTTGAGGGATTTTTTTCTTTAAG
The DNA here is from genome assembly GCF_037893015.1 of Macrotis lagotis. NCBI lineage: Eukaryota > Metazoa > Chordata > Mammalia > Peramelemorphia > Peramelidae > Macrotis > Macrotis lagotis. The sequence goes on from NC_133665.1 coordinate 170,863,561, forward strand.
CACTCATAATATACGAATAAAATTTCCCTGTCATATGATGTTATACTGTTATATTATACATCTTAGAAAGTCAAGGATACCAGAGCTAAATCACATCTGAGATGCTGATGTTAAATTTTATTTTTAAATTATAAAACCATAAAAATTTGGAGTTGGAGTTGGATGCGATCTAAAAATATTGAGTAAAGCTCACACTCAATGCAAGATGCCTCTCCCTATCATACCTGAGAATGGTCATCTTCCCTTTGCTTAAATACCTCAAGAGACAAAGAATTCACTGCTTTAAAGAGTAGCCAGTTCTCACTTTGAGACAGTTAAATTGACTGATACTTTGCAGTGGTCAATAGTGCTGTTTCTTTCTAAGTATGACAACAAAACTCACTTTTTTTCTCCATTGATTTTTCTTATCATTTTTTCCTCTATTATCATGTCTGCTTCCACTGACCTCTAAGCTTGGTATGGACAGACACTATTTCCACTGTCTTGATCCATTAAAATCTTTCCTTTTCTTCCAAGCCTAAGTAATGTGCTATCTGTTTCTTAAAACTTTACCTGAATTTCATAAGAAAAGTAGATCAACATGCCTTCATTCAGGAAATAGGATAATAGGATCATTGATTTAGAATCAGAAGTTACCTTTACAGATAATGTAGTTCATCCCCCCTCATTCTTTAGATGGGAAAACTGAAGTCCAGAGAGATTCAATGACTAACCAAGGTCAAATAATAAATGAAAGAGTTGGCATTCAAAACCATCTCCTCTGACACAGCAGTGTGAGTCCTTTCTACTATACAACCCTCTCTACTATGGGTCAGACATGCTAAACACTAGGTAGAAAAATACAAAAGTGAGTTAGTCCCTACCCTCAGGGTCCATCTTTACTATTTCTATTCCTGGTTTTTAACTCCCAATGATGCACACTGAAAAAATTAATATTTACTCTTGAACTTTGTTGGCATAGCCTTTGACTATAGTTTAGTTCATATCAATTGATCATAGTAATGACTCTTAATACAACATTTTCATAGATTAGTAAATTATAGGATACATACAAAATATATACCTAGTGATTTGATGAGGACAGTAACAACCGGCAGAAACAGAGAAGCAGAGGCTCCAAGGGCAAGATCTGATAGTGAAGAGTGTTCCATACATGACAGATAAAGACACATATTAAACAAGAAGAGGGATGTCATATATGGAGAAAACCAGGTAGACCAAATGGGCTAAAACATAAATTTCATGAGCAGAAGGAGTGTATTCCAGGCTTGTGGGAAGGATTCTAACATTCTTATCATCTCAAAATCCCTTGACATCTTCCACTCTTCTTTCCCTCAGTTTTATTCTTCTAGCTAAGACCCTCTATATGTGCCTTTGTTCTCATCCCTTCTTTATCTTTCACAGCAGATTATATCCTCAATTATCACTCTCCTTCAGTCTTCAATGTTTCCCTGTCAATTGGTTCCTTCCCCTTGTCTTCAAACAGGCCCAAGCCTCCCAATTTTGAGGGGAAAAAATCTTCTTTAGACTACATTATCCCCTCAAGCAATTGTTCACTATTTCTCTTTCCTGTCTCAATCAAACTCCTTGCATTTTCTACATTCATTGCCTTCATTCACTCCCTTCTCCTTTCATTCCTAATCTCCCAGGTGAATTTATCTGGATTCTGACTTTATCATCCAAGTGAAACTATTCTCTCTAAAGTCATCAAGGATCTCTCAATTGCCCAATCAGGTGTTTTTTTCCTTAATCCTAAACCTTTTTTTTTTTTTAGGTTTTTGCAAGGCAAATGGGGTTAAGTGGCCCAAGGCCACACAGCTAGGTCATTATTAAGTGTCTGAGACCAGATTTGAACCAGGTACTCCTGACTCCAGGGCTGGTGCTTTATCCACTACGCCACCTAGCTGCCCCAATCCTAAATCTTCTTGACCAATCTGCTTCATTTGATACATCTACTCCACCTGTACACCTTCCCCTCTGAATATGAAAGACGCTGTTTTCTCTTGCTTTGCCTCCTACTTCTAAAACTTCTACTGTCTCTTTATCTGACTCATCATATCTGTCATACCTAACTTGGTGTTGCTCAGCTCACTGCTGGTCACTCTACCATTTGCTCCCATGGGTGTAACTATCATCTTTAGGCAAATGTTTATTGAATGTTTCAATCTAGATGTCCCAGGGACATTGTAAAGTGAACATGTTCATCATTAAACTAAATATCTTTTAAACCTCTACAATCTGGCCCACGTTACCTTACCAGCCATATTGCATATTCTTCCCCCTCCCACACTCTGTGATGAGCCAAACTGGACATTTTTCTGCTTCTCACACACAACTCCATCTGCCATGTCCATTACTTTGCACTGTTCCTACCCCCCATATATTCCCTTATTACCTCCACTTAACAGAATCTTTTTCTTGCTTGCTTTAATATGCAGTTCAAGCACAATCTTCTCCATGAAGTGCTTCCTGATCCCCATAAATTCTAGTTCTCTCCCCTTGTATCTAAATATTGTATATGCATTTATATTTGTTCATATCATGTCTAAGCTTTATTTTTAAATGTACTAATCTTCTTGATTAGAATGCAAACACCTTGAGGTTCGTTCTTTATGTTTATATCCTAAGTGCTTGGTGCAGTATGTTACACCAATAGGTGCCTTGATGAGTACGTATTCATTGATTATTTGATTGAGGCTGGAGATGGAATAATATGTTGGAGGAAGAGCTAGGTGTCCGCTTTGCCTAGAACTGGAGATCCTCCTAGGGGAATAATAGGAAATAAACTGTAATTGTGGGAAGATACCAGACTGTTGAAGATTTTAATAGCAAGTAGAGGAATGTGTGTTTTGTTCTAGAGGCAGAAGTCAATGATGATATTTGAGTTGGGGAATGGTAAGGACAGATATATTTTAGGATTATCAATTTGGCAATTGTATGAATGATGAATTAGAATGGGAAGATTGTGTGAGCAATAGAAGGGCTCAATTTTAGAATAGTAAAAATACTGTGAAAATGAGTCCTATTATGCAGTAGAACAAAAATAAGTATATTAAAATAGTCAGAATTAGAGTGGAGAGGTTATGTCTTGAAAAACAAAGGGAAATCTGATAATTTGGGGGGGAGCAGAAAATATTTATTTGATCTCCTTCAATTACTTTTGAATTACACTGACACATAACAGGGACTTAATATTTTTTGGTTTATTGTATACATTGTCACACAATTGGAATGTTAGCTTTTGGAGACCAGGGACCATTTTTTTGTCTTTTTATTTATTCCCTATATTTATAATAATGCCTGACATACATTAATTTTTAGTAAATACCTACTAACTGATTGATTATATGAAATTGAATTCCTTAGGAGCCAGCTCAGTAATTGGACTTTGTACATCACCCAGTGGTTTAGTGTGCCAGAGTAAACTATAAGATATAATGACAACTAAGAAGATTCTAGTCACTAGGTTCAGGCAGAAGTCCCTACCTGTTTGAAAAAGAGAAAGATTTTTTTTTCAACCTGTCTTCATGCAAATAATCACTAGAAAAATTTCCTATCAGTTAAAGAAGGAAAAACTAGGTGTGGGATTGCTGTTATAGTTCAGGAGGCTGCAGGGGGTTGGACACAAGTGTGTGGAGAAAAGAGGACTTGTAATGAAATCATCCTCATGACTTCTTTGCTGTGTCCTTATCAGCTCATTTCTACCCCCCAGCCCCATTCAATCTTCTCCTCTTTTACCAATTTCAAAGCAACTGGACATTTATATGAATTATCTTTAATATTTATTCATTCCAATTTCAAAGATTTCTGCAGTCATTAAGCATCCATTCCCAATGATCTCATGAATATCTTCTAGATTTCTTATATATACATCTATATGTATGTTGTATATAATCGGACTTGGCAATTGATTAGATCAATCAAACCAAAAACATTTATTAGGTACTTACTATGTGCCAGAGACAATTAGATTATATTTAGAGTGCTGGACCTAAAGTCAGGAGGGCCTGAGTTCAAATCCAGCCTTAGATATCTACTAGCTGTGTGCCTGGACAAGTCATTTTAACTGTTGGCCTCAGCTTTCTTATCTGTAAAATGAATTAGAGAAGGAAATGGCAAATTGCTCCCATACCTTTGCCAAAAACAACTCAAAAATGTGTCATGAAAAGTCAGATGCAACTGAAATGAATAAACAGCCACACGTGTATTATGCTACTGCTGTAAATAAAAATACAATCAGTGAAACAATCTGTATTCTCAAGGATGCAGGATTTGAAAGAAAGGGATGACTAAAGGAAGACACTGAAGTTTAGAACTTGGATAGAGAAGGATTATTTGGCCTCAGAAAGAGGGAAATTTTAAAGAAAGGTGATTTTGGGGGGATGCGATGCGTTCCATTTTGGATAAAGAAGAAAATTATCACCTAGAAAACCCATACCTCAAACTTATTATGAAGAAAAAAAGGGGACCTAAATGATCTAAATTGATTCTAAAAATTAGTTGGATCAACACAGACTGAATTCATCCAGTCTTTCTTTTGGATATTTCCAGAAGTCATATTGAACTATTGTGAAGTCTCAACTAATATAATAAATAGATTTTTTTTCTCTTTGTAAGGAACCTATTAAGCTCAATGTAATCAATCTTTCTCTCAGATCTGGATGCCAAGATCATAATGAAAGCATCCTCATGACTTCTTTGCCATAATCCCCATCTCCACTGTCCCAACACAATCTTCTCCTCTTTCACAAATCTCAAAGCAAATGGATATTTATGTGAATTAACTTAGTTAAATAATGCCATATTCATTCCAATCCCCAAAATTTCTGCAGTTATTAATCATCTATTCCCAATGATTACATGAAATCAAAATTCATCATCAAACCATTAACTCATTCTTCCTACAGATAGAAAGAATCACAGCTATTGTATCCCCCCCAAATCACCTTTCTTTAAAATTTCCTTCTTTCTGAGGCCAAACCATTCTTTTTTAACCAAATTCTAAACTTCAGTGTCTTCCTTTAGTTTTTTTATGCATACATACATACATACATATATATGTATACACATATGTATATATTAGCTTAAGATATTAAATTCATACATCAGATTTAATACATACTTTAAGAAAATAACAAAAATAAAGCTTTGAATGTGTTGGACAAACTACTTAATTATTATTTTCTTGTCCTCCTCTATAAAACTAATGTGATAAATGAGATAATCACCCAAGTTCTAACTTTAAACACCTATAAAACAATGTCAAATTCATATGATATGTTAATTTCATTAGTTCTGACAAAATCTCTTCAAACGAAGTAGTTCATATTCATTGAAAACAAGATGAAGAGTCAACTGTCTGGTATAACATGTATTCTCTATGTTGTTTTGGTTTGCCTTTACAATGTAAGTATTTTTCTTTGTTTCCTTAATGTCTGGTACATTCTAAATAAATACTTCTTGATTAATCAATTGATTACTTGGCAAATTGTGAATACTGATTAGTCATGTAATCCTAGATATAGGAAGAGTTGAGTTCAAATCTAGCCTCAGACACTAGCTGTTCAATCATGAACATGCCACTTCACCTCTGTCTGCCTCAGTTTCTTCAGCTCTTAAATTGGAATAATAAAAGCATTTTAACTCCCAGGGATGGTATAAAAACCTAATGAAATAATATTTTAATGCTATTGGTACATTGTAGGTATTCAATAAATCTCTATTACCCTCTTCTTCAAACAATACATTCTCGAATTGAACACATCTTTCCTGCTAAATCTTTTCCCATATTTCTTTATTTTTACTGAGGGTACCTCTGATTTAGAGGCAACCAGGTCCACAAGCTGGGATCCATTCTTAACTCTTCTCTCTCCTTTATCCCACATACCCATTCACTTGCCCTGTCTTGGTCATTTCACCCTCCTCCAATATTTTTCATATATATTTCCTCCTCTGGAAATATCCTCTCATCTAGGATATTATCATATCCTCTTCTTTCTTCTCTCTCTGTCTCTCTCCTCTTAAATCCATCGTCCACTCAGTTGCCAAACTGACAATTCTAACGCATAGCTCTGATTATTCCAGACCATTTTTAGGAAGCTTTAGTGGTTCCTATAGTACTTCTGGGATAAAATACAAACTCAGATGCTGCTATTTAAAGTGCTTGTTGATATGACTCTATCCTAGCTTTTCAGACTAATTACACATTAGTCACCCTCACATTCTATAGTCTATCCAAACCAAAAACCTGGGGCAAAGGGTTCAAAGGTAGTGTCAGAAGTCAAGGGCTGAGTCCATGCGATGTGGAAGGATCAACCTTTGATGCTGAGGCAACCCAAATCTGACCACTTGATGCTCCATACTTGGTCCATTCTTCTGATTTTAGATGCCCTTCACCTTTCTCTGAGCGGGCACTAGAGCCTCTTAAGAAGAGGTTTATCCCAGGGAAACCAAGAAGCAGAGGTAAAGCAGGAGAGCATCCCAGGCAAGGGAGAGTGAAGAGATGGACCATCTATGTCCCTGTCATCCCTAAAATGAAAATGGACACCAAGTGACAAAATTCATAGTTCCACCCAGACTATCATATTCTGAGGACAAGGTGACACTCTCAGGGCAGACCAGAAAACTAGCAAATGAGTTTAGACTGCACTGGAGATGTGTAGAGTTTGGAAGCTGGGCCTTGGGCTATTTCTACACCAAAGTTGTCTCCCTCTAAGGCTTTGACACTGGTTTTAAGTGCAAAGAGAAGGCTCATGATCTTTTGAAGAAATAACTTGTAAACATGACCCCAGAGAATAGCTAGAGCTGGTAACTCTCTTGATCTGCTCTGACCTATTCTTCTCAGCAAACTACTAAAAACTACAGGGAACTTCTTTAGAGGCTAGAAGACTGAGGCTATAAGAGTTCAGAGGTCCCACGCAGGGCCACTGAAATCAAAAATTTATCATCAAACCGTTCTCCAGCCCTTCAGCTAACTCATTTTTCCTACAGATAGGAAGAATCACAGCCAATTTGCAAGAAAAATACTAGTAGCAGTGTGTTTTTTTTAACATTCAATAAATATTTACAGTTTTTATTTTTCATCTGTATTTCTCCCATTAGCTTCATTTCCCAATATATCCCTCTCCTTCCCTCACTGACAGGTCTATTCTTTACAATAAAAAAATAAAAGAAAAGAAAAATAAAAAGTTTAGTAAAACCAATGAAAATATTAATCATTTCTGACCAATATATTCTATCCCCTTCCTCTGCATTCTCTATCTCTTCTCTAGTAAAATAGTTGTCATTATATTTACCTAGAGTTTAGTTTCTACTTTCAACAGTTGATTATTAAATACTTGCTATTTTCAGAACATTACAGGACGTTACAAAGCTTTGCTTATAGGTATAGGAAAAATAGTCACAAATAATTACAATAAGATTATATGAGAAATACATCAGAAATTAGCAAATAAAGTGCTAAATGAGGCCATAGAATCATAGATTTAAATCTGACAGGAACCTTAAAGCTTATTTTCCTAATATTTTATTTTATAAAGGAAATTGAGATCCAGTGAGATTAAGCTCAAGATTGCCCAAACAGGAGACTAGAACTTAAGGTCTCTGACTTCTGAGGAAGTGGTTCCCCCCACACACAGTATAATAATACATAGAGGATGGTTGTCACACATTGGGCAGGGGAGAGGGGGGGAGAAGAAGTAATATTTATACAGGAATACAGTTGGTGAAAACAGGAGGGACTACTGAGCATGGAGAACTTTGTCAACAAAAGTGTACAATGTGTTGAGATTTGGGAGGAGGGAGCAGAGTTTTCATATTGATAAAGGCAATTCATATGAGCCACAGCTAGTAATACAGCATGGTTACACATTGAAGAGGGCCTTGAATGCCACTAAAAAATTCAGACTTTGTGGTGGAGGGCACACGTAGACCATGAGTGAAATATAATGGCAAGGAAACCCTGAGGAGTGGCTATAACCTCTCTTGTACATATATGATAGAGGGCAAATGGGACCCACTCAAGATCTTGAATAGAAGAATGACCCAACAAAACTTTTCCTGAAGGAAAGTTACTCCTTCCTTAGTCTAAAAGACAAATCAGAGATTTTTCTTCATTGCCATATAATTAGCAATCTCAAACAACTTCTCTCTGACCTTGGTAGGCAAACATTGAACTGGATGAAAGGCACAGATATTCCTTTCATGACACTGCCTTGGCAGTTTCCAAAACAAAGACAAATATCAAGGGCTCCAATGTGAGCAATTCTGATGACATCCTAATTTTTCAGAAATTCACAGGCAGGGAGCAAAGCTCATTACCATATCGACCAACATATTTAAAAGAGACAGATGCATCTGAGATCAAAACCATCCTATTAAAGTCACACTTAAGCTAATAAAACACTTCAGCCTTATAGCTGGAGAGACAACCGCTTACTCATTCCATAGAAACTATCCCCAAGGGAGCCCTGATAAGAGCCACTGATGCTTTTCTTTTTTCCACTCTGAATTATCTCCATGTCTGTGAATTATCATCGACAATGAAAGCACCAGAAAATGGAAAATCTTTCCTATGTAAATAAGCCCAGGCTAGCTCTATAAGGGCCTCCTTTGTGCGCCCCCCACATCCATAGATACCAATCTACTCTTGTTCTCTTGGCCTTGGTCTTAGGGGAAGGAAGCAAACACAAGATAAACAGTTTCTAAACATGTTGTTCTTCCATTGTGTTAATGATAAATGTAGCTTATTGCATTCAAGTTGAATTTGAAAATGCTTTCCCTATAATTTAAGAGTGAAAAGAAGTCATGTGTTGTTTTTCATCTCTTGAAGTTCTGGAGGATGTATCTAAATGGAAAGCTTATGACAGAGAGGGATGAGTAACCCTGACATAAGGCAGAGGCTGCCTTAGCTTTCTCATTAAAGCTACAATTTGTGCTTATTTGCACCCCTGGCATCCAACCCTACAATCTCTTCTAAGCTTACAAATGATGTTTCATTTATTGTAAATCAATTAAATGTCCCTGGAGGATTTAACCAGGAACACAAATCTAATTAGATATACTCAGTCCTCCTATTTATGAATATATCCTTCTGATAACTTCATTCCTCTCCAATCCATCCCTATAAACATTTGCCAAAATAATCTTCCTAGAAAAATAGATTTGACCATGGAACTTTCATACTCAAAATCTTTGGGGCTCTCTATCACCTCAAAGATAAAATATAACCTCATTAGCTTGGCATTTAAGATGCTTCACAGTCTAACTCTGGTCTTCCTTTTCAGACTTTTGGCAAGATACTCACAATCCAAGAATTATAGAAAAAACATCACTAGCCTCTGAAAGGGGGTCATATTAGGTAACTCATACCTGAAAAAAAGAATCTCCTGTATGATACACTCAAGTGATAATCCAATTTTATTTGAATACCTCCAGTGATGGATAATTTACTACTTTATGAGCAGGCCATTCCACTTTTGGGTATCTCTAATTTTTAGGAAACTTCTCTGCTCACCACACTATTCCATGTATATGGAACTTAAATTTACCTCTTTTCAAGAGGTTTGCAAACTTTGCAAGAAAGTTCATCCCTCTCCCATATGACAATCTTTTAAATATTTGCAGACAGTTATGAAGTTCCTCTGAGTTTTCTCTCCTCTCATCCACATATTCCTGCCCTTTCTTCATATGATATGTACTAAAGATCCTCTGGCATTCTGTAGATGATTAGTATTCTTGCTAAAGAGTAGGGGCCAAGTCAGGGTCTTTTGACTAACAAGATGGAGGGCAAGATAAAAGACCAATCAAAAGAATCTACCAAAAAGAAGATGGGAGGAAACTATTCTCAAACTCCTAGACAGAGAGCGACTAAATCGAACAATTCCAAAGACAAACAAATTCTACAAGGAACCAGGGGAAAGACTTTCCAAAATAAAGGAAAGGAAATTCAAACAATGTGAGACTATTCAGCACCCATCAGAAATTGTGTTCCAAAAGAGCAAAAGAATCCAAGATACAACCCAAAGTGACAGACCCTGAAAACCTGAGCCTAATTATTGTGAACTTTTTTTTTGTTTAAGGCAGTGGGGTTAAGTGACTTGCCCACAGTCACACAGCTAGGTAATTAAGTGTCTGAGACCAGATTTAAACTCAGATCCTCCTGACTCCAGGGCTGGTGCTCTCTCTACTGCACCACATAGCTTCTTCATGAGCCTAATTATTAATATAAAAGATAGTAATAATACCACTATTGGTTCTTTTTCCTAAGGTGATCAGGAGAAAAGGAAAATAACCTATTCTGAAATATTTATACCAGGTCTCTTTGTGTTAGAATTGAGGTGATCCCCTCAAATGGTTAAAGAAATTATGGTATATGATTGTGATGGAATACTACTGCACTGTAAGAAATGATGAGAGGGTAAATTTAAAAAACATGCTTGAAAATTTGTATTTAGAAAGATTTACATGAAATAATGAAGAGCGGAATGAACAGCACTAAGAAAACATTGTATGCAGTAAAAGCAATATTATTTGAAAAACAATTATGAACAACTAAGTTATTTTGAGTATTTTAAATGCTCAAATCAACTACAAAGGACCATTTAAGGAAGGTGTTATCCATCTCCAGAGGAAAAAAAATGATAAATAGAAATATACAAAAGATGGACAGATAGATAGAGTTGTGTCAAATGGTAGCCTTCTCTGTTTTGGGCTGGGGAAGATGATGGGAGGGAGACAGTTCAAAACTTCAAATGTAACACTATAACAAAAATAAATAAAATTTTAAAAAAAACTGGAAGCATTTAGAGAAAGAAAACCAGATGAGAGTATTTTGTTTGCTTCTGAAAGAGGGAAGACAAAGGAAATACCAAAAAACAAAAAATAAACCATTACAGTAATCAAAGACAACAACAGCAAAATATCAACAGAGATACTAAGAAATTTTTTTCTAAAAAGGATTCAAGAGTGAAAACATGATGTGAATTGAGATGTTGGAAGCGTGTGTAATGTAACCCTATTTTCAAAGCCCCTTACTATGGATCTTTCTCTTCTCTGGGGTGAGGTGGGGAGGAGGAAGAGGGAGATCAGTACCACAAACCTGCTTCAGAAGCCAGGATTGGCAAGAGAGGGAAATGGTCCTTTTGTAATTTCTTTAATTCTTTTCAAGTCTATTCAGCTTCGTTGTTCTCTAAAGTCACTTGAGACAATTCTGGCTTCCAACTTCAAGAGAGAAGATGGATGATGCCTACCCCACTTCATAGTGCTGAAGGGAGAGAAAGAGTGGAATGAACCAAATGGGGAAGAGCGGGCATCCTTCAACATGTCTTGAGCTCCGGCTTGCTACATTAGAGAATTCAGGGTATCCCCGCTTTGGGGGGATCTGGGACTCTGTCAACAAGAAAACTCCTTTATTTCTTGTCCGGTATATATATATATATATATATTTATATATATATATATATATATATATATATATATATATATATATATATATATATTCTCTTAAGTATACTCTTTTTTTCTGTGTCACTCTTGATTTGGATAAATGGGTTCCCTGGATACTTCTTTGTGTTCATTGTAGAACTAGGATTTAGTGGAAGTCAAGCCTCCAATTAAAGCTTGGGTCCTCCTTTCCCCAGTCATGACTTGTTATAATATGTCTGAACCTGAAAACCACTTCCCTAAGACTAATAATAATAGAATCAGATCGATATAGTCCCAAGCCTTTATTCCCTCTCTGTGAGGAAGAACAGTGGCCATATTTGGAGCACCCTCCTGCTACTTCTCTTGGCAGGAATTAATTGCGTCTCTTGGAGAATGATAAAAGGGGAAATAGAGCTAGAGTTATCTCCTCTGCCCCAGTTCAAAGCCCATGCTACACACAGTAGATAACTATCACTTCACAAGAAAAGGGAAACTAAATGGTGATGTTTGCAACAAAACAATATCTCAGTTGTGCTCTGACAAGGGCAAATTAAAGTAGGACCAATGTTTCATTAGTACTAAAAATGATATTTCTTTTATTAAAAATCATGATCATGTAAGATTTTTGCATTACTCTGGAACAGTGTTGACACATAACTGAATTTTAAGTTTCCTCAGACATTTTAAAAATTGTTCCTCAGGCTTCTACCAATGAAGTTGATATTTTGAACTCAAATACATGACTTTACATTGATTGTCTTTAAATTTCAGTTTAGTAGATTCCCCTCGCCAGTATTCCAGTCTAACATCTTTTGAACCCTAAATCTATCATCTGGCATGATAGCCATCCTGTACAACTTTGCATCATCATCCCCGCCAACTGTTCCCCAGTCTCAGAACTTCATATCTTACTTTCATATATTTGAAGGAAAAAAAATCCCCAAAGCTTAGATTTTGTGCTTTTCTTTATTTATAAATCTTTGAACCTCTGCCTTCTTTCTAGGAACAGTTTATGTACAATCAATTATGGAAAGTTCCCAAATCCTCTTACTTATTAGTGCTATCTCCCACCTCCTAAAATTATAATTCATGTACATAATTATCTCTTTGCATGTTATATCATTTCCCCACAGTTAAATGTAAACTCCTTAAGAGTAAGTGCTGTTTTTCTTTTGTCTTTGTATCCTATCAACTAACCCAATTTCTTTCATAAAATAAGAGGTTAATAATTGCTTGTTCATTTCATTTAAAAATATTGACTATGCATCTTTTCTATTAAAAATACTTATTGGAGTGTTTTGAAATGTGATAAATGGCACAGTTCAAACAAATGCAAAGAAAGAACAGATTTAAAAGACATATTGTAATGACTGGAGAAGAACGAAATTGGCCATATAACTGGACAGAAAACAAAGCAACCCTATGGATCGGCTTTGCTTTTGTAGGTTAAGTGTCCATATGCTTCTTTTTAGATGTGGCTCACAGAGAGACAAGAACAGATATTTCCAGTCTCCTCTCCCCATGCTTCTTCAAAAGAGGATTTTAAAGGGAAGCAGGAGGTTGGGGTCAGAGTCTGACCACACAGCTTTTCTCAGAAAGAGGAGGTATTGTTCAGAATTATATCTATCTGCTCCCTTAATTATTCTTAATCTTGGGTACTAGTTGCTAGGTTGAATCTGAGTTCCTGAGTCCTATCCTTTAACAGGAAAGGAGTATCCTAAGATTTATAGCCAGTTTAACTTCCTTCCCATCAGATGCATTTCCTCAATGAGCACACATAACAAATAGAAAATAAACCTATTTATCCAAGTGGATAGCAAACAAGAATCAGAGAGAATATACAAAGAAGAACATAAACCAAGACAATCCCAAAAGTAAATGAGGTTTTTCATTGGGAGCAAGATAACCAAGAGAATGAGAAAGTATTTGACCTTAACCAAAGGAAAATGTTCCCAGAAATAACTAGTGTAGTGAGTTAGAAGTAGGGATTTGGTTCAAATTTCTGTCTTGGCTACATGTTAACTTTTTCTCAGAGTCTTTCTCTTTAGGGAACAAAGGGAATCTGGAATATATGTCAGCTCTCAAAGGTGGAAGGTAAAAGACCAGAATTTCTCTTCAATGCAGCTCTCACCAACTTCCCCTTAAGGCAGGAGGCACTGAACTATCAATCTCTACAACAATCAATATAATCCCAAGCAAATGGCAATTTGGACCAAGCAATACATCTAGGCAGGAAAATGGTAGAAGGAGAACTTTAAAACTAGTCAAAGGACCTGAATTTGAAATCTATCACTATCATTTTTTACCTGTGTTATAGTCAATAAGTTATTGGACCTTTCTAAACCTCCGTATTCTCATCCTATTGAAGAGGTTAAGCTAGATGATCTCTAAGATCTATTTTAGATTATATAGAATTCTTCTGGAATATTGATGAGTTAGAACATGTTCAGAGCAGGATAGGCAGTAGAATGGAAGATCTTGAATTTATTTCATTCAAGAATGATCTGAAGAACTGGGGATGTTTAAGCCTTTAGCCTCAAGAAGAGAAAATTCAAAGGGGGAAGGGAAAATGATAGCTGTTTTCAAATATTTTAAAGGATGGTCAAATAGGAAACGTTGCAGACTTGTTCTGTTTGGCCCCAACAGGTAGAACTAAGAGTTATGTATGAAGTGGTATAGATGCCAACTGAGGTTTGAGGTTGAGATAGGGGGATTTTCTTATTAGTTAGATCTGTCCAGAAGTGAAAAATGCTGCTTCCAAAGGGCAAGGACTTCCCCACCTTAGATATTTTTAAGCAGAAGCTGAATGGACATTTGTTGGATAATTTATAGTGAGAGTTTCTCTTTCATATGAATTGTACTATATAACCACTGGAGTTCCTTCCAGTCCAGCCCACAAATTCTGTGATTCCATGATCTATGATTCTATATGTCTGCTTTAGCCAATCCATTAATCTACTCAAACCAATTCTACTAGTTTCAAAACCCCCTTATTATATGGTTCATGCTGTCATTTATTTATGACATTCATAACATTGGGTACTGTGGTATTAACTGCTTCTTTGTAACATTAATATGATGATTCTTGGATACCAATGAACAGTCAGGATCCATATATTTTTAAGTTTAAAAAAATCACAGAGGGCATAGCTAGGTTGGTTAATGGATGTTTGAATTTTCTCTGTGAAAAATACTCTGCTGTCAATGGATTTCACTTTTTTTTATAGATAGCCATTATTTCAGTAAGAACTCAAGAAAAACATATATTAACTTCACCAGAAGTAGTCAGTATAAGACCCTAATGACATTGTCATTTATTTATTCATTGCATTTATATAATACTTTTTTCCTCTTTCTAAAGAGCTTCAGACAGTAAGTTTAGCTCATTTTAGAGAAAGATTCCTTTCTAGGAAGGAAGGGATAAAAGTCTGAAGAAAAAAAAACAGTTGGACAGATGGGCCAAAAGGAGGATAGACAAGAAGAGAAATGGAATAAATGTTTAGGGCATAACAAGTCTTCTTGTAATAGGAAATAAGCATGATTGCTCACACCTCCTGCCCTACAAAGTCATTCCAGATAATACCCTAATGGCCAACATTCAAAATGATGAAGGAAGGGTCTGCTCTGAGCCAGATGCTGCTGGGATGGAGCATGAGTCCTGGTCATGGTTCTGCTGATGGTCCTGAAGACAAGGCAGATTCAAAGGCCTCCAGAGATTCTGCTCAGACCCTGGAAATGACCACTAGACTCGGGGGGGAGGGATGGGGAACCTTGGGTCACTACATCTGGGTCCAAACACCGGCTGAGCCTCTGCGACCTGGGAGACCTCGGAGCAGCAGACTGCTTCCAAAGGAGTAAAGTGGGCAAACAGAAAGCAATAATTCTCAGCCTGTGTGTGTGTGCCTATTTGTGTGTGTGCCTATGTGTGTGTGTGTGTGTGCCTATGTGTGTTTGTGTGTGTGTGTCTTTGTGTGCATGTCTGTGTGTATGTGTTTGTGTGTGCATCTTTGTGTATGTGTGTGTCTTTGTGTGTATGTATGTGTATGTGTGTGTGAGATTCAGAGAGACAAAGAGATAGAGAGACAGACACATACACACACACACAAAGACAGAGAGAGAGAGAGAGAGAGAGAGAGAGAGAGAGAGAGAGAGTCCCTTTTAGCCATCCATTAAAATCTAGGTACCTCTGCTCATATAATGTTTTTAATTGATAAAAAAAAATATATACCTAAGATTAGAAAGGAAGCCAGTAACAGTTAAATGAAAATATCAAAATATTTTTTTCAAACTTGTCAGCCCTAGAACAGAAGATTTCTAAGGCTTCTCCCAGCTCTAAATCTACTATCCTAGCATCCTGTATTTCTTCTATTCCTTTTTTTATTCAGTAAAGATAGAAAAATAAATTCAAGGATTTTATTGTTGCTGTTACTCACTGTCAATGAATATGACTGAGTGGTTCTTTACCAGGTTAGGGACATAATTCCTTTTTATTTTGTTTTTAATATTTACAATATACCTTTTGAACATTTGTCTTTCTGTAGAAGAGAAAACAACACATCTTTCTTTTTCTTTAAAGATCAATAGATGAATCTAAATTAGGAGAATTAATTAGTAAACATTTATCTGTTGTCCCTGGGTAAATGGGATCTCATTTCATTTAACTTCAAACTTATTGACCCATAGGAATAAATGTTTAATAGCATCTAAATGTCAAAGAAAACACAGAGTACAAAGGAAACTGACAGGAATGAGAATCTGCATTTCCTACACATAATATGTTCTTCTACCTAAATTAGAATTAAAATTAGAATTAGAAATCAGAATTGAAAAGTGAATTAGAAAGGCCTCCTCCCTCCCCAATTACCATTATTCTCCCATCTCCATAATATATTTTATATCGGCTCATCCATAAGGCAGTTGTTTCCCTCAAAATAAGCTAAGTGACTTGAAGAGAGGAGGCATTTTGAGGTTTGAATATTTACAACTCACCCCGCCCCACTCTAGCATCAAACTTAACTTGAACATAGTTTTTTAATAAATACTTATTGACTAAACAAAATGTAATCTCCTTGAAAACAAGAACAGTCTCCTGTGCCTTATTATTTCCCAAGATCTACTTTAGTGCTGGGTAAATAACTCTAATACTGTCTTCTGATAGAAGCCTTTCCCATCCAAACCTTGCCTTCTGAGATTACTTTCATTCATATCTTTACATATATCTTGGATGTACATTTTTATTTACAAATTGTTTCTCTCATTGGAATGTAGGATTCATGAGGGTAGAGGTTGTTTTTACCTTTCTTTGAACCTTTGAGTTTTGCATGTTGTCTACCACATAATAAAAGCTTAATAGATTATTTTGATTGATTAATTAATAGATGCTTAATTTGTTCTTAGTGTCTAATTAGTTGATTGATTTGAATTAGAGCATATTGAATTACAATAAATTGAATTAACCTGAATAGTTTCTCTACAAATGATATGATGGAAGTGAATGAAAGAAAATGTTACAGTGTTACTTATTTAATTTCTTTTTTTTAAATTTAAGGCAATGGGGTTAAGTGACTTGCCCAAGGTCACACAGCTGAGTAATTATAAGTGTCTGAGGCAAGATTTGAACTCAGGTTCCTTCTGACTCCAGGACTGGTGCTCTATCCACTACACCACCTAGCTGCCTCTAGAATGTTAATTATTAAGTGTTTACAATGTCAAGGAAAGTATTAACTCTTTATTGCCAATTCCTGAGAATAGAATTATAATTCCCTCAAAAAGATGTCCCTTCCTGGATCTGCATGAAGTGATGCTGAGTGAGATGAACAGAACCAGAAAAACATTGTATACCCTAGCAGCAACAGGGGAACAATGATCAACCTTGATGGACTCACTCATTGCATCAGTGCAACAATCAAGGACAATGTGGGACTATCTGTGATGGAGAATACCTTCTGTATCCAGAGGAAGAACTGTGGAGTTCAAACAAAGACCAAGGATTATTAACTTTAATTTAGGACCTGATATCTTATTGTCTGATCTTGCTATCTCTTGTACATTATGTTTCTTCCTTAATGTTATGATTTCTCTTTCATCACATTCAGTTTGGATAAATGTATACCATGGAAACAATATAAAGACTGGCAAATTGCCTTCTGTTGGGGGTGGAGGGAGGGAAGTAAGATTAGGGGAAAAATTGTTAAACTCAAAATAAATAGAATCTTTATAATTAAAAAGAAGGAAGAACATTAGGAATGGAGGGAAGGACAGTGATGGTCCATTATGGGTAATATCTATACTTCTATGAACCAGACTAGGGCATGGCTAGTCCTTTTATTTCAGCTGTAAGTATATTCAAGAATTATAACAAAAAATCTAAGGCAAAATAGATTGGGTGAATAAATATATTTATCTATAAATAAAAAAAATCTCTTCCACTCAAAGAACTTAAATTCTAATGAGAGGAGACAACTATCTAGCTGTCCCACTCAATCTGTTCAACCCTTGTTGTTCTCAACTCTTGTCAAATCAACTTTCCAAAGATATCTCTTTGTCTCCTCCAACGCTGTGACCATCCTCAGGCAGGACCTCATAACCTCATAGGTGGATTATTTTAGTTATCTGCTTGTAGGTCTCCATGCCTTCCCCATTTTCCTTATGTCAATCCATTTTCTTCTTGCTTGTCAAAGTTATCTTCCATAATTGCAGATTTGGTCTTATTTCAGTAAATTTCAGAGGCTTGCTATCATCTCCAAGATCAAACATGCCATGCTCTGTTTAAAACTGAAAGCCCTTAATATTTGCCCTCCTATCTTTCTAGCTTTCTGTCATAGGATCCTCCCAGTATATATTCTGTGATCTTGTGATGTTGACTATCACCTTCTAAGAGAAGTCTTTCCTAAGCTGTAGGACCCTAGGCAAGTCAATTATTTCTATTTGTCTCAGTTTTCCCATCTGTAAAATGAGTTGAAGAAGAATATGGCAAACCACTTCAAGATCTTTGCCAAGAAAACCCCCAAAAGGGTAACAAACAGGAAAACACAACTGAAATGATTAAAGAGCAGTAACAAATAGCTTGTCTTTTAAAAGTTGTTTTGTGTTGTCTCTTCCAGTAGACTGTGAGTTTTTTGAAAGCAAGGCTGGTTTTGGCATTTATTTGTATCCCCAGGCTTAACCCAGTGTGCCATTCTTAATGAATACTTGTTGACTCACTGGCTAATAAAGTCTAACTGAGATACAAAGTGATGTGTCAGATCAAATGTTCAAATTTGGGGAGTACCAGCTGGAGGACTGTGGTAGGAATGGCACAGGAAGATGATGGCATTTTTTAAAACAGTTATAAAATCACACATTACGATTTGAAATCCCTGGATTTGCCATAGTGACAACCCTCAGCAAATCTCAATTTTTCAAGACTTCCTCTGTAAAAATAAAGGGTAAGACTTGATGATTTCTGAGATCCTCTTCCATCTGTATCATTCTGGGAAGTTGAGATTTTAACCAGTATAGACCAGCAGAGTGTAGGGTTTGAGGGGTGGTAAAGGGGAACTCTTTCCTGGCAGAGGGAAAGACATGAGCCAAGATATAGAATCAGGAAATCTCTGAATGCATGTGGGTTCAAGATATTAGTCAATAAATCAATAAATATTTGTCAAAAACTTGTGATGGGCCAGGCACCATGCTAACCACTGGAGATACAAAGAAAGGCAAAAGATATTCCTTGCCCTTAAGGACCTCACAATCTAATAGGGAAGACAATATGCAAGCAACTATGAGCAAATCTACCATAAATAAGTAGAAGTCAACTGCAAGAAGATACAAGAATTAGGAGGGACTGAGAAAGGCTTCCTGGAGAAGACAACATTTTAGCTGGGACTTGAAGGACATCAAAGAGTCAGGAGGTATTAGAAAGTGTATTTTACAGAAGATAAAACTCCTTCAATATCACCATTATCTCCATCTACTGAAATATGGAGGAAAAGGTCAGGGATTGAGGACAGAAAAGTCCTATTGTGTTCTTTCTAGGAACTCAGTTCAGTTGCTAATAGATGGATAGACCCATCATCTAGCAGCCCTTTGGGCAGACTGACATCAGGGATCTGCTCTATCACTGAAAAGCGTTTCAGGTGAATGTTGGAGCTTAAATAAACTTATAAAACCTCTCTGATCCTGCACTTAAAAAGGGTGGGTTTTTGTATGTTTCTCAATGCTAAATCCATAATGTTTATTACATAAAAGATACTTAATTTGCTAATAAAATAACCACTCATACCCTTGGGAGAAATGCAGCCACATTATCCATTTATTTTAAAAAGTGATGCCAAGAATATTTTCAGATTCTTATGTGCTACACAGGCTTCTGCAGGTGATGGATCCTATTTTTAATTTTTACAGTTCTGGTTTCTCCCTCTGCTCCCCTATTTTTCTCACACCAGGAGTTTGTTTTCTTCACAAGAATCCCTCTTGAATTTGCCTTTCTTTATGAAAGAAGGCAAATTTCAAAGTCAATGCCATTTTTACATCTTCAGGTTGGTCTCCCTTGCCTTTTACCTGTAAGTGATTTCAACAGAGGCTTAATTAGCCATTAAAAGCCAACATGCTCTGAGTTTTAATTAATGGTGTCTTGCCAATCAAGCTAATGTCCTTGCAAATTAGCCTCATTCCAGACGTGATTGTAATTTCCAAATGCAAATTCATTGTTTATCATAAAGGAATTTTATTGTGGATTAATTTTAATTGTGGCAGTTTCTTTGTAACCAACAGCAATGATATATATTCATTCATCTGTTAATTTTAGGTCTTACACCTACCTATCCTTTCCTTCCAGGTGTTTTAAAGAGCATAAATTATCATCATTTATTGTGCCAAAATAATCCAAACTTCCATTTCCAAATACATTGGCAAGAAATAACACATTGAAGCTTTAAAAGTAAACAGATAAAGGAAACACAGGTGGAAATCAACAAAGGGAGACATAATAGAATAATGGAAGATTCCAAATAAGCTCTTTGAGGATAAGGATTATTCCCAAACCAACCACAATATCTATCTTTTATTTTTTAATAACTGCCATCTAGGAGAGTGCTTCACAAATGTATTTTTTTTTTGCCCATTTCATAGACACAGGAACCATTCAATATGTTAGCTCCTTCTACTGCAGATCTCTCTTCATGTTTTGAAACATAGAAATTGCTTCAGGGAACTGAAAATTTAAATGACTTGTCCAGGGTCAAAGTCTAGTCTTGAATCTGTGTCTTCCTGACTTTGAGACTTGCTTTCTATCCGCTATGAAATTCTCCCTTTGCAAATGATCATGTGCTTAAGAAATATTTGTTGAATTTAATTGATATAAGCAAAGGATTGTCACAAGTCTCATGTGGATGATTCTTTCCATTATTCCATTAGACACAAGTCATAAAATTTTGTCTTTTTTTCCAAGACACATTAAACTCTAACAGTGATGTTTCAAAGGTAAATAAGGCATGATTCCTAACCTTGTGGAATTTGCAATTAGAAAGTGCTTGCAGGGGCGGCTAGGCGGCATAGTGGATAAAGCACCGGCCTTGGAGTCAGGAGTACCTGGGTTCAAATCCAGTCTCAGACACTTAATAATTACCTAGCTGTGTGGCCTTGGGCAAGCCACTTAACCCCATTTGCCTTGCAAAAACCTAAAAAAATGGGCTTGCAATATATGTGTACGGGGAATTTTTGTGAAGATAGATTTAAAAATATAATTAACCACATAACTTTACTCCCTCCCTACTATTCATATATCTCTTTGGCAGTGACCTTATAATTTGCCTTCATTGGTGATTGCCTATTCCAGACCATTATTCTAAAAAAGCCCTATCATATTCCACTTTTACTTCTATTCTCAGGCTATTTCCTTTTCACCAATTGCCCTGCCATCATTCCTGACCAACTTATTGATTTCTTCTCTTTCCCTGCCATCTTATCATAGAATCATAGACTGTAGTCAAATCTATTTCATCCTTGTCCCTGGTTGGGTGTGTCAATCTACTCCCCTATGACTCCACTTCCAATATCCGTAGTTTTTCAGATTATTTTTTCAAATGATATTTTATTTTATTTTTCCAGTTACATATTATAGAAGTTTTTCAACATTCATCCATATGCATATACATAATTTCCTTCCACTTTCCCTTCCCACCCCCCTCCCCTTAGCAGTGAACAGTCAGGTGAATATTGTACTTATACATTTATGTTAAATTTGTTTACAGATTAGTCATTTTCTGCATGAGGAGTTAGGAAAGAAATACATAAGAGAAGTTGTTTAAAAAGTGAATTTTAGAATCATTCAGATTCTGAATTTTTTTGTTTTGTTTTGTTTTGTTTTTCTTCCTCCAGGTGATAGCATTGTCCATAGATGGTCTGATAGAGTTGTCCTAGCTCTCTGAATTGCTGAGAGAAGCTGCTTCCATCAAAGTGGATCAACTCATTAATGCTACAGATTAAGTAGGACATTCTCTTGGTTCTGGTCCTTTCGCTCAGCATCAAATCCTGTAACTCATTCCAAGCTTCTCTAGAGTCCAGTCATTAATTATTTCTTATAGAGCAATAGTATTCCATAGTATTCATGTACCATAACTTGTTTAATCATTCCCTGATTGAATGGCACCCCCCCCCCCCCCACCAGTTTCCAGTTCTTTGCCACTACAAAAAAAAAGAGCTGGTACAAATATTTTGGAACATATAGGACTTTTCCCATGTTTTACAATTTCTTCTGGATTTAGGTCTAGTATTAGAATTGCTGGGTCTAAGGGAATTAACATTTTTATTGCTTTTTGGGCATATTTCCATATTGCTCTCCAGAAAGGTTGGATCTGTTCACAACTCCACCAGCAATGAATCAATGCCCCAATCCTCCCAAAATTCCAAAATTGATTATTTTGCCTTTCTCTCATCTTAACTAATCTGAAAGGTATGAGATCATACCTCAAAGTTGTTTGAATTTGCATTTCTCTAATCAGTAATGTTTTGGAGCATTTTTTCATATAATTATATATTGCTTTAATTTCTTCATTTGAAAACTGGCTGTTCATATCATTTGATCATTTATCAATTAGGGAAAGACTTGTAACCTTATGAATTTGATGCAATTCTCTCTATATTTTATAAATAAGACCTTTTTCAGAATCCCTAGCTGTGAAAATTATTTTGAAACTTTCTGTTTTCCTTCTAATTTGGGCAGCATTAGATTTATTATCGCAAAATCTTTTTAATCTATTATAGACAAAAATCAATCATTTTCTAATTTATAATGTATTCGATTCCTTGCTTGGTCATAAATTTTTCCCCTTTCCATGGATCTGACAGATAGAGTAATTCTTGGTATATTAAGTGATCTATAGTGTCATACTTTATTTTTAAAGTCCTGTACCCATTTTGACCTTATTTTCATATAGATTATGAGATGTGGATCTATACCTAGTTTTTGCCATACTATTTTCCAATTTTCTCAACAATTTTTGTCAGTGAGTTCTTATCTAGAAGCTAATGTCTTTGGGTTTGTTGAACAGTAAATTACATAGTCTTTTACTACTATTTCTTTTGAATCAGTCCACTGATCCATTACTCTATTTCTTAACCAGTAACAGGCAGTTTGGATGACTGCCAGTTTATACTATAGTTTTAGATCTGATAGAGTTAGGCTACCTTCCTTTACTTTTTTTTTTTCATCAGTTCTCTTGATATTCTTGACCTTTTTGTCACTATTTTTCCTAGCTCAATTAAAACATAATTTGGTAATTTGATTGGTATGGTACTGAATAAGTAATTTAATTTGGGTAGAATTGTTAGTTCAACTTTACCATGAGTAATAGACATTTTTCCAGTTGTTTAGATCTGCCTTTATTTCAGACTGGCCAATATGACCAGAAAGGACAATTATCAATGTTGGAAGGGATGTGGGAAATCTGGGACACTAATATATTGTTGGTAGAGCTGTGAACTCATCCTACCTTTCTGGAGATCAATTTGGAATTATTCCCAAAAGGCAACAAAAATGTGTATACCCTTTGATCCAACAATACCACTACTGGATCTAAATCCTGAAGAGATTATGAAAAAGGGTAAAAATATCACCTGTACAAATATGTTCATAGCAGCTCTCTTTGTGGTGGCAAAGAAATGGAAACTGAGGGAATGCCCATCAATTGGGGTATGGCTTAACAAACTGTGGTATATGTATGTGATGGAACACTATTGTTCTATTAGAAACCAGGAGGGATGGGAATTCAGGGAAACCTGGAAGGATTTGAGTGAACTGATGCTGAGTGAGATGAGCATAACCAGAACATTGTACACCCTAACAGCAACATGGGAGTGATGATCAACTTTAATGGACTTGCTCATAACAACAGGGCAACAATCAGGCACAATTCTGGGCTATCTGTGATGGAGAATGCTATCTGAGTCCTGGGAAAGAATTGTGAAGTTTGAACAAAGACCAAAGACTTTCTATGTACCTTTAATTTAATTTTTTTAAAAAAATGTCTTATGTAATTCTGCTATATTTCATACTGTATGTTTCTTCCTTAAGGATTATGTTTTCTCATCACATTCAACTTAGATCAATGCATACAATGGGAATGATGTAAAGACTTACAAACTGCCTTCTGTGGGGGGTGGGGAGAGGGAAGTAAGATTGGGGCAAAAATTGTAAAACTGAAAATAAATAAAACCTATCTAAAATAAAAAAAAAGAAGTGCTTTGTAATTGTGTTCATACAGTTTCAGGGTTTCCTTGAGAGGTAGATTCCCAAGTATTTAATGTTGTCTGCAGTTACTTTAAATGGAATTTCTCTTTTGGACTTTGTTGTTCATATATATAGAAATGCTGATGATTTATGTGGGTTTATTTTCTATCCTATTACTTTGTTCATTGTTTGAAGTAGTTTTTTAGCTGTTTTTCTCCAGTTCTCTAAGTATACCATCATATCATGAGTAAAAACTTTGCTTCTTTATTGCCAATTCTGATTCCTCCATTTTCTTTTTTCTTTTCTTTATTGCTACAACTAGCATTTCTAATACTATATTCAATAGTAATGGTGATAATGGGCACCCTCATTTCAACTCTGATTGGGAGTGCTCCTAGTTTAGCCCCATGACATATAATATTTGTTTATGGTTTTAGATAGATACTGCTTATCATTTTAAGGAAAACTTTTTTTTCCTAGTGTTTTAATAGGACTGGATGTTATATTTTGTCAAAAACCTTTTTTCAGAATCTTTTGAGATAATCATATGATTTCTGTTGGTTTTGCTATTTCTATTTTCAATTAAGGTGAGTGTTTTTCTAGTATTGGACCATCCCTGCCTGCCTGATATAAATCTACCTGATCATGGTGTGTTATCCTAGTAATAATTTGCTATAATCTCTTTGCTAAAATTTTATTTAAGATTGTTACATCAATGTTCTTTAGGGAGATGGATCTATAATTTTTGTCTGCTTTGATTCTTTCTGGTTTAGGTATCAGGATCATGTTGGTGTCATAAAAGGAATTTGACAGAACTTCTTTTTCTCCTATTATTTAAAATAGTTTGTGAAGAATAGGAATTAATTGTTCATTAAATGTAGAATTCACTTGTAAATCCATCTGAACTTGGAGACTTTTGGTTAGGGATATTGATAGTTTCTTCAATTTCTTTTTCTAAAATGAGGTTATTTTATTTCCTCTTCTATTAATCTGGGCAGTCTGTATTTTTGTAAATATTTATCCATTTCACACAGGTTATCAAATTTATTGCCATATAGTTTTGTAAAATAGTTCTGAATTAGCTCTATAATTTCCCCCTCATTAGTGGTTAGTTCACCCTTTCCATTTTTAATACTGATAATTTGATCATCTTTCTTTTTTTAAATCATATTAACCAAAGGTTTATCTATTTTATTGTTTTTAATAAAACCAACTCTTACGTTTTATTTATTAGATCAATGGTTTTCTTGCTTTCAATTTTATTAATATTTCCCTTGATTTTTGGAATTTCTAATTTCATATTTAATTGGGATCTTTAATTTGTTCTTTTCTAGCTCTTTTCGTTGCATATCAAATTCATTGATCTCTTCATTCTCTACTTTATTCATATAAGCATTGGGAGATATAAAAATTCCCCCTAAAAACTGCCTTGCCTGCATCCCATAAATTTTGGCATAATGTCTCATTGTTGTCATTTTCTTGGATATAATAATTGATTATTTTTATGATTTGCTATTTGATCTGTTTATTATTTAAAATTGTCATTTAGCTTCCAATTAATTTTTGGTTTATCTTTCCATGACCTTTATTACATATAATTTTTATTGCAACTTGATCTGAAAAGTATGCATTTATTATTCTGCTTTTCTGCATTTGATTATCAGGTTTTTATGCCCCAGTACGTGGTCAGTTTTGGTACAGGTGTCATGTACTGCAGAGGAAAAAGGAATGTTCTTTTTTTATCTCCATTGAGTTTTCTTCAAAGGTCTGTAATATCTAAGTTTTCTAAGATTGTATTCACCTTTTAAACTTCTTTCTTATTTATTTTGTGGTTATCTAGTCCTGAGAGAGTGAAGTTTAGGTTCCCCAATTATTAAAATTTTGTTATATGTCCTTGTAATTCCACTCATCTTTTCCTCTAGGAATTTGGGTAAAATACAGTGGTATTATATGTACATACATTTTTAATGATATAGATTCATTAAATATGGTACCTTTTAGGAAGATGTAGTTTCCTTCCTCATCCCTTTTAATGTGATTTATTTTTGCTTTTGCTTTATCTGAGATCAAGATCACTACCCCTGATTGTTTTTTCTTTAGCTAAAGCATAATATATTTTGCTCCATCCTTTTTACCTTTATCCTATGTGTATCTCTCTGATTCAAATGTGTTTATTGTCAACAGCATATTGGAGAATTCTGGTTTTTAATCCATTTTGCAATTCTGTTTTATGAGACACTTCATCCCATTCACATTTATACTTATACCGTATATTGTATACTTATACAATAATATTGTATTAATAATTCTGTATTTCCCTCCAAGTTATTTATATTTTCTCTTTCATTTCCTCTTATTCCTCCTCACCAAAGTTTTACTCCTTTTCTTCTTTAAGTTTTTTTTTAATTTTAACTTTCAGTTTATTTTCACTTATGCCTTTGCTTCTTTCCTTTAACTTTTTATCAGTCCCTTCTTCCATTTTCTTCCCCCCACCCCCACCACTTCCCTGTAGTATGGGATAGATTTTTACACCCAAGTGGGAATATATCTTATTCCCTCCCTTGGCCAAATCTATTGAATAGAATTTTCTCAGTGTTCACATCCTCCCTTCTTTCCCTCTAGTATCTTTGTGCCTCTTTACCTGGTGTTATTTATTGAGAGAAGTACCATCAATGAAAGCTTGATTAATTGCTTGCTTGATTGCTTGATAAGATCAAATTACTATCAATCAAAGTACCATCACAGAGTGATTGTTTGATAAGCAGCATTGCCTCATAGTCACTAAGTACCCTGTCCTCTTCTGACTCCTAAGAAATATATAATTCTTAAGAGTCATGAATTATATCAAATTCTAATCATTTTATAACTTATCCCCTTTTCAAGTACCCTCCAAGAACACACACTGTTCATGAGTCTTTGTACTTCCCCTCAGCATACTCTCTCCCAAAATCCCCTTACAACTTCCCAACCAGGCTACTTAAACCCTTGTGGGAACACAGGCTATTCTAACGGCCATGACACAAATCATTTCTAAGTAAACCGCCACCTGGACAGTCTCAGGAGCTGGCATGCCGCCCTGAGAGATAAGGTGTGCCAGAATCCTTGGGAGCTGGTCATTCCACCCCACAGATCAAGGGCACAGGACACAGCTGTGTTTTACCACTTCCCGCCTAACATAGCCCCTTATCCTGTAGCAAGATGCTGCATGTAGACCCCGCTTGCCAAATCCCCCCATTCCCTCATTTTCTTTGTTCTACCCTGGAAGACCTAACAGTACATATGTAGAAGCTAAGCAGTAATAAATTTGAGCTGGAGGCATAAGGCATAAGGCAGTGTGGCTTGACTCCCCTCCAGGAGGGAGGTCATTGTTGTTAAGGGCCCCAAAGGTGAAGCAAGCTGCAACAAACCCTTGTTAACTGAAGTATGGATTAAGTCTAGCCCTTTTAAGTTGGTTCTCACCTTCTGCCCTTAAAGTCATTTCTAATTTAATTAACTATAAAGTCTCAAAGAGCTCTAAGTAATGGGAAACTCTGAAGGTCTCTATTAAGAACTTTACAATTGACTGTAAGGTATGGAAGACACTGGCTTAGGACCACCCAGCATAGCATGCACTCATCAGAGAAAGTGTTAAGCTTTGTAAATAAAGAAGAATTAAAGTCAAGAATTAAAGTCAAAGTAAACTGAGACACGTAAGTTTAAACACCTCTGCTTTCATCTGGGCTTTTTGTCTAAACATGCTGTTGGCATCTTGGTCCTCTTCAATGGAAAGACAAGAACCAACCATACCCATATCCTATAAATCCAGTCTCTTCAATTACATTCAACCCTTTAACTATCCTAAGAGAATTACAAGTATTATATCTTACCCTTATAGGGTTGTATACAATTTGATGGTTTGTTTTGTTTTGTTCCCCCCCCCCCCATTATTTATCTTTTTAATGCATCTCTTGAGTCATGTATTTGGAGATTGAATTCTCTGTTCAGTCCTGGTCTTTTTATCAGGAAATTTTGAAAGTCCTCTATTTCATTAAACATCCATCTTTTCCCCTGACAGCATATGCTAAATTTTGCAGGATAGTAAATTCTGGATTGTAATCCAAGGCCCTTTGCCCTCCAGTATATGCTATTCCAAGTTTTCCATTCCTTCAGTGTTGAAGCTAAGTCCTGTATAAGTCTGGGTGTGTTTCCTTTGTATTTAAATTGCTTCCTTTTTGCTGCTTGTAATATTTTCTCCTTTATTTGAAAATTCTGTAATTTGGCTATGATACCCTTTTTATCCTGGGTTCTCTTTCTGGAGGAGTTCTGTATTTTTTAAATTGCTATTTTTGTCTTCTTACTCTAGCAAATTCGGTTAGTTTTCCCTGAAAATTTCCTACAAGATGTTTTCCAGGTTCTTCTTTTGATCTAGGCTTTCTAGTAGTCCAATAATTCATAAATTATCTCTTCTGGATCTATTTTCCAAGTCATTTGTTTTTCCCAAGAGGTACTTAATGTTTTCTTCAATTTTTTCAGTCTTTTTACTTTGATGGAATCTTGTGGTATTGTAGATTCATTGATTTCTATTTGTCTAATTCTAATCTTTAGGATTTTATTTTCTTCAATTAGTTTTTGTGTCTCCTTTTCCAGTTGGTCAATTTTATTTTTGGGAGAGTGATATTCTTTTTCTAGTTGGTTATCTTTACTTTTAAAATAGTTTATTTCTTTGGACAATTTTTCATAATTTTTCTGCAAGACTCTCATTTCCTTTTTTCTATTTTTCCTTCTTCCTCTCTTTTTAAAATTCTTTTTAAAGCTCTTATATGAGCTTGGATTTGAGTGCACTTCAGAGGCTCTTTTGAGACTTCTCCTGTGGGTAATTTTTCATTGTTTTCTTCTTACAACATGGCATTGTTATCATCCTTACCTGCACAGTAGATTTCTATAGCCAGTGCTCTTTTAGCATTTTTGTTCATCTTGAAATGTCTGAACTCTCTTCTTGGGTTATAGGGAGAATAGACCCAAGCTTTTTATGCTGGGACTGGGGTCTGATCGCTGACTTGTCATTGGCCAAGATGTTGCCCATGCAGTCCAGTCTTGCCTTGGCAGAAGTTTGTTTCCTCCTTTATGTCCAGGTTCTGACTACGTGGAGGTTTGTTCCCAAGCTAATCCTGTCTGTTACCCCGGTCTTCACAGGGTTCGGCCTCCCTGCTGGCTTGCTATCTAGATGCTGGGACCTCTGCTGTGTTAAGATGTAGAGATCTGGACTGCTCTGTGGTTAAAAGCCTTCCATGACTCTCCCCCTCTCCCACCTCATGGGCTTTACTGCCCCTTTCCCTTAAAGAGACAGACCTGCACTGGAGATCCTCCATGTTGAAAACTTTGGATCCTGTCTTTTTTATTTACTTATTTTTTTGGTGGGACCTGTAATTTTAATGTCTGTGCAGGGGCTTCATTTAGCTTTGTGTAGGGAAAGTTCCAGGAGTGCCACATGTCATGCCTCTATCTTGTCTCCTGCCCAAAGTCCTCTTGACTCCTGTAGTTGTCCAGATTAAGGAGCTGTGCTTTGAAGGATACTAGGGAAACTGAAGAGGGAGAGCCTTCCAGACCTGGAAGTCTGTAAAAAAATGGAAGCTGAAAATGAAATGTTAAAAATGAGATCAATAAGAATTTATTCAACATCTATTATGTACTAAACTGTAATAAGGAAAGCAAAATTGTCTAATTAGGAAGACAAATGAGAACAGCTATGTACATAGATCTGGGCTGTTAGTCTAGAATGGGTAAGTGAATGAAATGTGGTGAAATGAAATGAGACTAGACAAACTGGGAAGATCCTAAAATGCCAAGTTGAGGATTCTGTACATTATCCTAGGGGCACTAGGATATAAACTTTGTGAGTTGAAGGATGACTTATTTAAATTTGGTTTAGGAATATAAATTGAATTATTGTTTAGTGGATTGATTGATTAAGGGTGGTAATAGTATATGGAGCCCAGTTGAGAAATTAATAAAATAGTTCAGGTAAGAAAAATGATTAAAAACTAAACACGGGTTGTAGAGAAGAAAAGGGGGTGGAGTCAGAAGCTAGTGCAAAGATAAAATTAATTTGATATGAGTAAAAGAGACAAGTCAAAGAGACTCCAAAGTCATGACTAGAAGGGTGATGGGGCCATCAACAGACAACAAGACTCTTTGTGATAGTCAAAATTCATTATTTTCCAGTTCTGAAATACCCTGTGGGGTCTCAGTCTTATTAAAATACCAATGACTTTGTATAAACTTGCACTGAATAAGAGAAAAAGATGTCTCCCTTGGAGATGAACTCACAGATGAACTCTCAACTCATCTTTTAGGAAACATAAAATGAGGGAAAGTGGGGGAGATCTTTATTACTGGTTTTTAGAGTAGGTTATATTGAATCAGAAATGTGAGGGAAAAAGCAATAGTCTAAGCCTTCATCTTGATCCCCCTGACTTGTTATTTGAGAACAGAAACCAAATTGGATTTGAAAAAAATGATCTATTGACCAGTTCTTCATTGTGGTCTAAAATCCTCCAAGGAAGTAGTATTCTTTCAATGCTTACCAAATGTAATTACAGGGACTGGGGCCATAGGCATTTCTGTAGATTAATTTTCTACCATATGAATTATGGAGAATTCAGTCCAATTACGTCCTTCTAGTGACTTGTGAGGAAGTCACTTGAGTTAATAGATTTCTACCAACGCAACGCTCAAACTCAGAACCAATCTAATTAATGTGACTCCTATAGGAGAATTGTAAATAGGATGAAACAACTCTTCACTTGAAAATTAATCAGAGCATTTGTGAAGTGTGCTTATTACCTGCAGGTAGGGAATGAAGTAGAAGTAGCTTCAGGTTGGGAATCTGAAATCCTGAGTTCAAATTTGACCTCAGATGTTTATTAACTGTGAGAGTCTGGGCAAGTTATTTAATCTCTGTATGCCTCCATTTCCTTGACTGTAAATTGAAAGTAATAATAGCAACTACCTTTCATGGTGGTTGTGAAGGTCAAATTAGATAATATTTGTATTTATTTATTCATTTTTTTATTAAAGATATTATTTGAGTTTTACAATCCCCCCCCCCAATCTTACTTCACTCCCCCCACGGAAAGCAATCTGTCAGTCTATATTTTGTTTCCATGTTGTACATTGATCTAAATTGAGTGTGATGAGAGAGAAATCATATCGTTAAGGAAGAGACAAAAAAATCTAAGAGATAACAAGATCAGACAATAAGATATCTGTTTTGATAATATTTGTAAGGGGTGGCTAGGTGGTATAGTGGATAAAGCACCAGCCTTGGAGTCAGGAGTACCTGGGTTCAAATGTGGTCTTAGACACTTAATAATTACCTGGCTGTATGGCCTTGGGCAAGCCACTTAACCCCATTTGCCTTGCAAAAACTTTAAAAAAATTATTTTTAAATAAAAATAAATAAAAAGATAGCATTTGTAAAATACTTGACATAGAACCTGGGACATAATAGGCATTATATAAATGTTATTTATCAACATCATCGTTATTAGCCTTTACCTAAGAGTCAGAGCCATAATTAGAATTGTTTTTGTAGTTAATACC
This sequence comes from Macrotis lagotis, assembly GCF_037893015.1. Classification (NCBI taxonomy): domain Eukaryota; kingdom Metazoa; phylum Chordata; class Mammalia; order Peramelemorphia; family Peramelidae; genus Macrotis; species Macrotis lagotis. Next base: position 170,895,275 of record NC_133665.1, read on the forward strand.
TATCTGAAGACTTTGAGGACACCAGCCATTACTGAGGCAAGTACTCCTGTGTAAGGCAAAGGGTAGTACAGCAGAGGATTGTCTCAATCTTTCTCCAGAGCCATGGCTGATCATGATAATTATAGTTACATTTTACATTTCTCCCCATTTACATTGTTCCAGTCAATGGGTTTGCTATTTTCCTTTGCTTAATTCACTCTGAATCTGTTCATCTGTTGTCCCATGATTTTCAGACTCCTTCATCTTTATTATTTATTATAAAATATTATTAAATTTATATATCACAATTCTTTTCAACACTCCTCATTTGATGGGCACTTTTACTTCTAATTCTTTTTTTTATTATAATTAGTTTTTCTTGTAATCTAAATTGTCAAGATCTACAACAGCTTCATTCCCCCCCCTCCTCAATGCAAAGGAAAAATATTATAATTACTTTAAAGTGGAATAAATCTCGCAAATAGTTTCTAAAATATTATTCAATGTCCATCTTTATTAACCAATATCAGACCCTTCCATTCCCCTCCCCTTCTTCCTATTTCTATTTCACTAAAAACAAGAGATAGAGAAGGAAATGGCAGATCAGTGTCTTAGTCAAGAAAATTCCAAAAGGGGTCACAAAGAGTTGACATGACTGAACAATAGCAACCAAGCAAGATAGTCTGACATCTTCCCAGAGAATTCTCCCCAAAATACATTTCCATAGGCACAGAAGCACAAAAGGAACCAAGAGGAATTGTTCAAGAAAGAAAAATTACTCTTCTTGATTCTTGATAGGTCCTAAATGTTTTGCCATCTTTCTCTCCTTCCCTCCCTTCCAGTCTTCCTCTCCTTCCTAGCTCCCTTTTTCTATCCATTTCTTTCTATCCTTTCCTTCTTCCTTTTTCCTTCCCTTCCTTCCTATACCCTCCTTTATTCCTTTCTTTCCTTTTTCCCTTCTGTTATTCCTTTCTTTTTCCTTCTTCCCTATCCTGTCTTTTTTTCCTATCCTTTGATTCTTTCCTTTCCGTGTTTCCTTCCCTTCCTTCCTTTTTTCTTTCTTTCCTGCCTTCCTCTGTGTCCTTCCTTTTTATTGTTGAGCCTGAGACTTAGTTTTTATTTTAAAGGCTGAAGTCATGCTCCCTGTCCCCACCAGGACCACCCTATAGCAAAAGTAGGATCCTTCTGAGAGGTAAAGATACACCTTTCGAGAGCCTGCAGGCACAGGACGATCCCAAACTACTTAGAAAGGGTGCTGACCATGGCAAGACTCTGTGGTGGTGGTAATAGTGTTGTGCATGCCCAAGAGACCCCCGACATGGGAATCATACATGAACATGCAGGTACCCACATACCTGCCACCTACTCTCTTTAATGCATGCCTAGATGCCTCAGCAGTCCAACAGAGGGAATAGGTATCAAGACAAAAGCAGAGATACTGAGATTTACAATGATCCTTTTTTCTCTTTTCTCCATCTCCCCTCAAACTGTAGGATTCTCCATCTGTAGAACTGTCCAACTAGTCACACACACACACACACACACACACACACAAACACGCATCTGCAATGATAGTATCACCCCTGATTTCAAGACATCTCTGGAAGAACAGAGGTGGCAAACACAAAGCCAGAGTTGGTAGTACCAACCAATAGTTGGTCTCCCCAACCCTGGAAACAGAGAAGGGAAGTTGGCAACTTGGCCCAACCCCAGGCTTAACTGGCTAATAATCAGTTCTTTACTAAATGAATCTACTTCTTATAAGTCAAAAGCACAAATTTGTGTTCCCTCAAATATATCTATATTCCAAAAAATATTTAATTTCCATCCTTATTAGCCAGTATCAGACCCTTTCATCTCCTGCTTCTTCTGATTTCTATTTCACTAAAGCAAGAGATGAAGAAGGAAATGGCAGACCAGTGTTTTAGTCAAGAAAATTCCAAAAGAGGTCACAAAGAGTTGAACCTGACAGATTATCTGCTGAGAAACCAAGGAATGATGGTGAATTCTAGCCTCAGGGTATTATTCAGATTTTCTTTCTCACCTGTACCCTCTACACTCTACTCAGAACTTAGCCCCACATGCTGAAAGTCTGAGTTACATCTCTTCTGGGGATCTGCCAGGCACCAGCATTGGGTCTTGGCCTATATCTCTGTAGAAACTAAAAAATAGACTGCGACACTGGTTGGCCGGGTTTAGCTTCAGGAGCCAACACAATTGATCTGAAAGCTATACACAATCAATACGGATGGACCGGAGACAGATCAATCAAATGACCCTAGTGCAGAAAACTCTGCTGACTGGCCAGAAGCCATGAGGGTCATTCATTTTATACATCCCATGAAGACAATTACTCTAGCTTTCAAATCACTGGTAAATATGGCTCATTCTCACTGACTTAATGATGATTTCCAGAGAGAATAAGGTGCTTAGAAATGTATGTCACTGAGAATATTTTATAGAAGAAAAATGTACCTTGCTATCAGAATTTTTATAGAGTTGACAAATTTATCAGTATCTATTTATCATTATGGACAGAGACATAAAGTCTTTTAGTTTCCATGTTCTTCATTTCAAAAACCTTTCAAATGAATCCTTTATTTAATAAGGTTAGCATAGCAGTTGCCTTATTTCTTTTTCTCATAAAAAGAAAGGTTTTTCCTAAACTATGTGATATGGAGTATGTACAGAGCACAAGAAGTAAATTTTAACTCATGATTCAATAATGCATATACATTTCCCTAAAAGATCCTTCTTTCAAAAACCCAGAATGAGTACCTGTTTGAAATCACCATGCTTTCTGTCATATATCAAACAAATCATCTTTAATATTGAGCTTTTATCCAAGTCTAACCATCAGAGATTTTCTTTTCTTGAAAACATTTTGATGAGAGCAACAATAGAGCTGATATGTTGAATTTTCCCTATTAGCCAAGGATTAAAGGCAGAAGACTATTTCTACTAGACAAAGAATTATGTTTTGTTCAGAAATATTCATAGCATCTCTCACTGTAGTATCAAAGAATTGGAAATGAAGGGGTGCCTGTCCATTGGAGAATGACTGACCCAGTCATGGTATATGAATGTTATAGAGTACTAGTGTTCTATAAGAAGTATGGGACAAGTTACAGAATCTGATGCTGAACAAAGGGAGCAGAACCAAGAGAACACTGTACACATTAACTACAACATTGTGAGATGATCAACCATGATGGAGGCAGCTCCACTCTGTAGTTAGAGAGTGAGGATAGCCCTGGGAGACCAACTATGGACAACATCATCCAAATCCAGAGGAAAACAAAACAAAACCCAAAACTCTACAGAATCTGAATGGATACTATGTTCACTTTTTAAAACTTCTCTTATCTTTTTCCTTCCAATCCCATGGTTTTCTTTCTTTTCCCCGGTCCTATTTCCTCATCCACAAAATGACTGATATGTAAACATGTTAAACACAAATGAACATGAACCACTTTTACTAGACCATTCACCTCTGAGGGGAGGGAGGGAGGTGAGGAGGGGGTGGGTGGGAGAAAAATGTGTAAATAGATTAAATGTGTAAGTAAATTTTAAGAAGTAGATTAAAAATATGCAAGTAGATGAATGCTGAAAAGCTTTCATAACATGCAATTGGAAAATAACATGTCAAAAAAAGAATCAAGTTACAGAAGACATTGCGTTATACCTTTGGAAGCTGGTCAATAGTAACAAGATGTTTTTCAAAGAGAACAACTGAGATCGAAACAAAATAGTCCTAAATTGAATCCTTCCTCCATATTTCACAGTTGGCCCAAAACAAAACAAAATAAAAAAATAGCAAAGAAACAAATCGATGCTCCTCATTCACTTACAGAATTAGATGGAAAGGCTCCAAGGTGATGCACACTCTTAACAAAGTCAGCTTTTTCATATCTCACAGTGAGGAATAATAATTTTAGTAATGAATGAATTAATCAAGTTTTGAATAAGCACGTACTGTTTGGACCTTCAAAGAATTTTGTCTGTCTTTACAAAATATCATTGTGATAATGATGGTGATGATGATGATGATGATGAGGAGGAGGAGGAGGAGGAGGAGGAGGAGGAAGAGTCTCTTCTGGTTTGTTTGCCATGGATTTTCAGTCAGTAGACTAATAATCTCCATATGCACAAAGTCTCTGGGAAAAATGAAATCAAGCCTCTCTTATGAAGTATAGATAGATAGATATAGATATTTATAGATATGTATGTCTATATTTGATATATATATAGTTATATGTGTATATAACTATAACTATAACTATATATAACTATATATATATATGTATACACACACACACACACACACACACACACACACACACAAATTACACTGACAGTTGTTCCCTTCCTCTGTGGAGGCCTCATGAAATTTTCCTTATATGTAGATTTTAATTTGTTTTTGAGAAGAGACATCTTTCTAGACAACATAGCCAACATTCTCTTCACCATGAATGCTCATACTCCTGGAAGCTCATTTTTCCCCCAGGGGACTGGCTTTGTGAGTCAATTTCAATTTATATTTGTGTTTGTCCTCAATATGTCTCTCTTTTACTTCAAGTTGGATAATTTGCTTAGGAATCATTCCTTGCCTCTGATAAAATGGTCAATAGAATAAGAGCTGAGAGGAGAGAGGAGAGGAGGAATGGTAGGAATGGGGAGAGAGAGAGAGAGAGAGAGAGAGAGAGAGAGAGAGAGAGAGAGAGAGAGAGAGAGAGAGAGAGAGAGAGACCAACCAAGACCCAGAGAAAGAAAAAGAGACAGAGACAGAGAAATAGAAAGCAGAAGACACAGTCAGACAGTCAGAGACAGAAACAAGAAGACAGGCTAATCCCGCCCCCCATATACTCATCCCCCTCTTAAGAGTATTTCCATCTAAGGGCTTGATTTAAATTAGAATCATCAGCTTCTAAACTGGTGTCTTCCTCTGTTGGGATGTACCCCTTTGTTCTGAAACTGCTAAAAGTTCTCCATTATTTAAACTTCTGAAAGGTATGGTTAGGTATTTTTGGCCATTCAATTAGCCTTTTCCCTAACTGATACATCAAAAGTTTCACTCCTCAGGGTGTAGACAATTTTATTTACACAGCATATCCATCCATTGATTGATTTATTGATTGATTCAGTAATTCACACAATAGATGGTTTTCCCTTAGACCTTAGAGCATCTTGTTACTTGAGGTGAATGGTGGAATTGCTTTACTCTTAGGCAAGAGAGGGAAAATTTTCTTGTTGAATAATGACTTTTTAATCTTCCTTTCTCCCCTTCATTTTCCAAAAACAACATTTAATTAAGTTTTTTTCTCTGGTGGTGAGAAAAAATAAAGACAGACAGGGAATTTAGATACTAAATCAGGATAAGTTCATATCAGAATGACACAATGAATTAAATTCAGAAGAAATGGTTTGGGATTCCTGCTGAACCAGACAATGACTATAACAGAAAAAGAAAAAATATCTTTAATTAAGCAACTGGAGCTATAATTGGATAGGCTGAATTCAACATGTTTAAGAGGATTGAAAATGATCCAATTTAGATGTGTTATCTTTAATTCCAAAGACGCTACTCAAGAGAGTAATGAAGCATTCCTCAAGTGGCAAACCTTTCTAACTTTTCAAGGATATGATCTAAATATAAATATATATATATATATATATATATATATATATATATACATATATATGTATATGAGTTCACAAACATCTTTCTGTTATTGGATTAGGAGGAAACAAGAGGCAGAAATAGATATGAGAATGATGCAAAAGGATAATATAAAAGATAGTTCTCTGGTACAGGGACCTCAAACCTTCAGGTAGTTAGTCTAATTTAATAGCTCACAGGCCACCTTTTCTCCTCCCTTCCCACCAAAGAATAAGGTAGACTTTATCTACAGTTTTTTTTTTGAGTAGTGAGGAGGTAGGTGTATAACTGAATAAGGAGAGCCCAGGTTTCATAACTGTCCCTGGAACTTAGTAGTTGTTTGTACATGAACAAGTGACCTAATATCTCTGGACCTTAATTTCCTTATTTGTAAAATAAGGATGATAGTAACTGTGACATTTAGATAAGTTTTACGAATTCTACTACTTTTTACAAATGTTATGTGATCCTTAGAATAGATATTGTCAGTCCTAGTTTACTTTTGAAGAAATGGAGATTTAAGGTTTGCAAAGCATTTACACCTGTTACTCCTTTGATCCTATCAACAATCCCACAAAGCAGGTGGTATTGTTATCTCCATTTTACATATGAAAAAGAGGTTAAATGACTTGTCCAAGCTCATTGCTACTAAATATCTGATGTGAGATTTGAACTCAGGACTTTCTAATCCTTAGTGCAGCACTTTCTACTCTATGAACAATAGTAGAAGAAACCCAGTCTTTCATGGTTATCCTGAAGAAACCAGGGTAAGCCATAGCAGCAGCTACCAAACACTGCCAATGCAAATTGGTGATACATTCCTAGAGATGGTATTTCTCATTTAATTTAGCACAGTGTAGGTACTTAATGGTTTGGGATTTTAAATGAAAAATAACAAACTTTTATTAAGTACCATCAAATCTGGCCTCAAACATTTACTAGATATTTGTGATCCTAGCCAAATCACTTTGACCTTGTTTGCCTTGGTTTCTAAGTTGGAGAAGAAAATGATAAAACCATTCAGGTTTCTCTGCCAAGAAAAATCCCAAATGTGATCAGGAAGAGTCAGATATGGCTGAAATGTCTCAATAACATCAAACTATATAAAAGGCATGAGATTGGGATTGGGATTACAAAGATAAAAGGAAAATTGGTTCCCACCTTTAAAGGAGTTTATAATCAACTAGGAAGGTATTTCTTTAGGTGGCAACACCTGAGTTGAATTTTGGATTAAGAACATGCTCAATGTGGCCGTCTACTTGATGAGGATGGCTCAGTTGGAATTACAGAGCAGATAGAACACTGACCTTAGAATCAGGAGGTTTGTGGTTGGAATTATTGACAGTCACTGTCTCTATGTCTCCCCAGACCAAATCTCTGTTTACTTCCATGAAATTGCTAGTTCCTTGAAGTCAGAGAGAACTTCAATTTTGTGTTTGCTCATCCAGAGCCTTGGAGAGCACCAGGCCCATAAGAAATCCTGAATAATGCCTTCTCATTCTGCCATTTCTACATCTAAGGAAGACACAGATTTGACAGCAAGATGTGCTAAAGTTCAGTGGGTTTGGAGTGAAGATTTAGGTCCAAATCATGATTTCTCCATTTGCTTGTGGTATAACCTTGGACAAGTCACTTAACCTCCGGACCTGAGGTTCCTCACATGTGAAATGTGAAGTTCCAGTTCCAAAGTGATGATGCCATGATGTTAAGAAGCTGAGGGAGGAAGGAAATGCAGTCTGATAGCAAAGCAACAGGAATAGAGGAGAGAAAGTGGAGTTCATTTGAGGACAGTTTGACTGGAACTTAGAAAGGATGAGGAGAGAATGCAGGTAAATATGGATAATAAAGGAGACCTGTGAAATATTTCCTATGCCAACCTGAGAAATTTGTATCAAACCTGGGGTGGGGGGGCAAATCTTGAATGACTATTCTCTAAATCCTTAAATTTGTTAACAAAAAGATAAGAGGACATAAAATACAATCCCAAGAGTCTTAGGACCTGGATTCATATCCCACCTAGTACAATAACTACCTGTATGACCCTGAGCAAGTCAGTTATCTTCCCTGGGTCTCAGTTTCCTCAATGGTAAAATGAGAGAGTTGTATTAGATGGTCTCTTCTAGTCTTAGATCTATGAGTGCTTTTTGCTACTAGAGTCTTTTGATTTCATCTAATCAAACAATAGTCCTAGGAAAGTCAGAATTTGAAAGGTATTTTTTTATTCAAGGAGAGTTTGTACCTTTAAAGCAAAGAGGCAGGTTTTAATTTGTGTCGAAATGGAGGAAAGATGGGGTGTGGGGGACAGTGATCCATCATTTATGCCTTTTGTCTGAATAGTGATTTCCATATGGATGCCTAAAAATCTCTATAGATGTTATGCAAGATCTGAAGACATTCCCTGGCCTTCCTTCTGACAGCCTGTTTTTCTGCATCATTTGCTGCTTTCAAACAATACTTTACAAAAGGAGATGCCAATGTTTCAGAGGAAAAGTGACAGCCCTCTAAGATTTTTTCAGCCCTACAGATAGGAAAGGTGTTATTTGGAGATGGAATCTCTATCCAAACCCATCTAAAAAATGAGCTACCAAAATATGCTATTATGAGAAGTAAAACAGAAATGATTTCACAGATTTAATAGTTACCAAGTGATTGGGGAGTTGGCACGCCTGCCAGTTTGGGCAAAGATACAAAATACCCAAGTCAAGAAAGATAGCTGCATCCCCTGGAATCACACAAATGAAGTAGTATGTTTATTGCTGACTGGTTTGTTAAACAATAAAACTGATTTTATTCTCTTTGATACCTTATTTTATTAGCTTTTCAGTATTTTCTTCCTAGCCCCTCAAAAACTTACACTTGCAGAAGATTCTCTCTTCTCCAGGTTTATGACCACATATAGTTATCTGTATTGATGTTTTACTTCCTTTGAATGAAATATACTTTGCATACATACACACATGTCCATGCACATATATAAACACCCGCAAATTGCTAAAATAAAATATGTAATAACTAGACAAAAGATGGCTAATTGATAGAAACATAGAAAATGCTAAAGGTAAAGAACCTTAATAGAGCTATTTCCCATGATACTGGTTTGAAGGAATTCCATTTGGTTCTCATGTCTACTATTTTTGTTGTTATTGAGTCCATTCAGTCATGTCTGACCCATTTGGGGTTTTCTTGATGAAGAGACTAGAATGGTTTGCCATTTCCTTCTCCAGCTCATTTAACAGAGGAAGAAACTTAGACAAACAGAGATAAGTGACTTACCCAGAGTTATACAACTGGTAAATATCTGAGACTAGATTTGAGCTCATGAACAGTAAAAAAGGACTCCTGGGGACCCACAAACAACTGATATGTTTTCCTTTTCTTTTCCAATGATTCCCAACTTCTAGGTTTCCCAGTTTCACAACATCCCTCAGTGACCTGGATTCTCTTTAGAGTGGAAATGAAGGGCAGCTAGGTATCACAGTTGGCTAGAGCACTGGCCCTGGAGTCAGGAGGACCTGAGTTCAAATCCAGCCTCAGTCACTGAATACTTACTAGCTCTTACCTTGGAGGAGTCACTTAACCCCATTGCCTCAGACAAAAAAATAATAATATGGAAATGAACTTGCCATTACCTAGGAGGCAATGTCCCCACGATATTCTGAAGAATAGTCTTTTGTTCTAGAAATTCAGATAGATTTCCAACCTTCTTTATTCTTCTTGGACTCCATCCAAAGGGAATGATAATAGGATGCTTGATATTAATAAAGAAGTGACCTTCTTCATTGAACTTTCTCTATCCAAGTAATTCATAGTAATAGCAAAGGAAAAAAAAAATTGGATTTTTGCTCCTCCTGTTAATGGTTTTAGTTTCTCCAGTTGCAGGAACAAAGTACACAATCTTCTCCCACAAAGTGTCTGGCACTGCTCAGAAAATCTCCCTTATTTTGATAAAACAAAAAACAGGTCCCTAAACTCTCCATTTTTTGATAATGTGGAGATTGCTACTATTCAAGATGATTTTTTCTCAATCTAGAATGCTAAAATTCAAGAACTTCCCCAATTTGGCTTTGAGGTGTTCCCTTTCTGGAATCATGTGAAAGCTTTCTTATCTGTAAATGAGAAGTTTGAATGAGGTGCTTCCAAAGTCACTTCTAGCTCTAAATCTGTGTTCCCAGTAGAGGGGTTTGTACTTGGCCTGCTACCTTGTGGCTAATGAAAGTACAAGCAAACTGTACCACAAGGGAGACCACCAACCTTGCTAGGGCCAAGCTTCGATCATTCTGCTGATTTCTCAGGCAAGAGCCAAGACTTTTTTTTATTATAAGCCTGGTTCAAAGTGGGTTTAAGTCAACATTTAAGTCAATCACTGAAGCCTTGTTTTTTCATGAATTACCGAGGTGTATATTCATATACTTCAATTACAGTCAGAGTCCCCAACCAAGGCCCACATCCTTGTAAATTTACTAGGCTAATCAGGGGGTTTATTAATCCCTGACCTTTCAAAATAGCATTTTATGTTTTCAGAGTGACTTTTTTTTTTTTTTTTAGATTTTTCAAGGCAATGGAGTTAAGTGACTTTCCCAAGGCCACATGGCTAAGTAATTATTAAGTGTCTGAGGTTGTATTTGAACCCAGGTACTCCTGACTCCAAGGCCGGTGCTCTATCCACTGCGCCACCTAGCTGCCCCTCAGAGTGACTTTATTGGTAGTGTGGGAGAGTCATGAAAAGGTTTCCTTTTTTTTCCCTCGGTATTAATGCAGAAAAGAAAAAATAATTTGATTATCATGGGATGAATTTGATCAATAAAAATATATAATCCTGCAGATAGGAGGGATAGATTAACAAAATGGGAAAAGTACACTGACTTTAGAATCGTAATTTCCAAAATTTCAATTCAAGACTGCCTGGATGACAGTGAGACTTCTAATCCTAAATGATTGTATTTTCCTCACCTACAAAGTAGATCATTAGATCAGATGATATCAAATCCTTCATTTGACAATAATCTAATCTGGATTTAAATATTTAAAATGATGAAGCTACTTAGTGTTACAGGTGGGATCTGAAGCTGTGCCTTCCAGACTATCAGATACATCGATGTGCTTCTCTTAACTAAATTAATGTTCTTCTTCACTTTGGTATCCTGGAAATATTTATCTCTAAATCTTCTTTAGGTTCTGTCATTACATACTATATACCTATGGGCAAATATCCTTACCTTGATTATTTAAAGGGCTATGACTTGTCTAAAATTCTGGATTTTTCATATGAAAATGGAGTTTTATGACCTTATGTGTATGATTTAAGACAATTTTAAGTGGCATTTGGAATTTGATTATTTATTTTGAATTAGCAATATAATAAGCCACTCTCAAAACAAGCATATTGGATTGAACTCAGAAATTACTTCAAAATTAATTAATATTGTTTCAGACAAATCTCTAAAAGATGAGTTTCATCCAAATGAAATAACATGTAATTTAAAAAATAATATATAATTAACGATTGATCATTTGATGACTTTGTTGGCTTTAGTTTTGTTCATTCTAATTTTAAAACGTTGGAGCCAGCTCATGGTGGAGTTTAAAGGATAGCGAGCTGGTCTAAAGAGAGACAACATACCAAGAGAATAAGCGTGGTTCATGCTCTGTTGAATGATAATACCCTTTAGGGTCAAACTAAAGGGTTTGCACTGAAATGAATCCTAAATATTGACTCAGAGCTGTCTTGGTGCAATAGAAATCATACTAGATTAATATTTTAAGGAAATTCAATTGAATAATATATTTATGATACTTTTCAAACCTTAGAGTTTTATAATATAATATGAATTTTATAAGTAACTTTTTAAAGTGATGATGGTGATGATGAAAGGACCTATACCTTTAGTGGCATATGGAACTCCTAATGAGGAAAACCTTATTATCAATCTATCTTTTTTGCAACTTTTAGTCTTAGAGAATTGTCTGGGGCACTGAGAAGTTAAGAGACTTGCCTGGGATCAAACATCTAGTACTAAAGAACAATTTGACTCTGTTATGTTCTGTTAGGAAATGGTCTTGGAGTGGGATAGTGAAGTGGGTCTAGTGGAGGTAATTCCTTTGTTACAATCACTTTGAAACAACTCTCCCCAGAGACAGAAGAGATAACAGCAAGTCTATGCCAACTTGTTCAATGATGATAAGCTTGTACTTCTGTTCTTCCTATATTTTCTCAGTAAATATGCCTTTGTAAGAACTAATTGATGTTTATTGATTGCTTTCAAAGAGACACATCTGATAAAAGACCCTGGTGTGCCCATCACTAGGTGAGTCAATGACATAGGGAAGTTAATAAGTGTTATTAGTGATGACCATTTGAGAAAACACACTGGAACATAGTTTTGAGTTGATAGTATGGAAAATAACCCATAGCCCCTTAGGAATGTCTTTGAATCCTCTGGAAAGATCTAGTTAGATTGCCCAATCAATGGGCAACTGATTAGCTACTGCAATGGGGAATTAGAATAGGACAATTTATCCAGGGTAGCTGTGGTAACTCCTCTGTGATAAATATTGAGTTCTTCAGGTATACAGAGGTTCTTTGGAGAGACTCTCCATCCTGCCTTTCATTATTGAATTACTGATTTGGGGAGATCCACTGCAGAAAATTATCAATTTCTTTTCTTCTCTGTTGTTTTAGACTGTAATGATAGAGCCTTTTTTCTGGTGTATCTCCTTTCCCAGTCTTGCCAGTTTCTTTTGAGAAAACATTTTCATAGCTTAATGTTTAAGTACTAACTAATGCCTGCTGTCTTATTGGATCTTTTACAAGTACTGAAATCGAGTCTCATATGAGAAGGGGAGATTCTGCATCTCTAAAATGTTTGAGACTAGTTGATAAACGTTCATATTTTTCTTCTATTTTTAAAAGACCCAGACTTGTTATATTTCTTGTTTTCTCAAATAAGTGGGGAAGAGTGTAGAGGGAGGGAGAGACTTTGGATTGAAAATTAGAATTTTTCAAAATAACAAAAAGACCCAGCATCCTTATCTTATTGTAAGATCCTAGAGATAGCAGGCCCATAGGATAAGGTTTGCTTGTTGGCCTAGAAAATGGTGAGAAATTTAACTTGAAAAGGTGAATGCTTGGTTGCAACTATTTTAAGTGTGACCCTACTATCCCTAGGAATCAATTTGATATAAGAGAGAATGTGCACTAATTCCAGGACATTCATGTCTGGTTTTGCTATATCTTCTTAGTAAATATGCCTTTGCAAAAGTTAATTGATATAAAATCGATAGTAAGGTACTAATCAGAGTCAGCCAGTGATAAAGACAAGATAACTGGTTGATTAATGTTGAAGACACATTGAGATGTCGGTCTGAGCCACTGAGCCAGTGGTATTAAAGAAACACCTTTTACCATCACAGATAGCCCTAGAACCCTAAGGGGAGATGTAGCAAACCTCACTTAGAGATGTAACCTGTTAATATGAGTAGTAAGTGGGTTAGGGAATAGCAGAGTTCCTAAAGGCTGTATAAGCAAAACTCCCACCATGAAGATAATACATTTGGAATCTGAAGGATTATATCTATATCTATATCTATATCTATATCTATATCTATCTCTATCTCTATCTCTATCTCTATCTCTATCTCTATCTCTATCATCTATATCTATATCTATATATCCATATATCTATGTCATCTATATCTATGTCATCTATATATCTATATCTATATCTATGTCATCTATATCTATATTTCTATATCTATGTCATCTCTATCTCTATATCTCTGTCTCTATCTCTATCTATGTCATCTATATCTTAATCTATATCTATATCTATATCTATATCTATCATCTACATCTACATCTCTACATCTCTATATCTCTATATCTCTCTATCTCTATTTCTATCTCTGTCTATCTCTATCTATTTCATCTATATCTATATCTATAGCTATCATCTATATCCATCTCCATCTCCATCTCCATCTATGACATTTACTATCTGTGTACTCTTAAGCACCTTAATCTATCAGCAAATGGAAGGGAAGTGCACTGGATGACCTCTGAGATTCCTTCCAAATCTAAACCTATATTCTTGTGATCTTATGAACACTGCATCCAACACTTTTATGAGGGAATGCAAAAAACAATCTTAAAGAGATTTGGCAAATAGCAGAACCACTAAGCCATAATGACTCATAAAGAGGAAACCCTTAATAATAGCTAATATTTATTTAATACTTTAAAACTTGTAAAATGCTTCACATATATTTTCTTCTCAGATTTTAAAGTAATATTTTTATACCCATTTTATAGATTAGACAACTGAGACCAAGACTTTTACAGATTCACACAAATGATAAATATCTGAGGTAGGATTTGAACTCAGATTTTTTTGACACCCAAGTTCAGCTCTCTAACACTGTCCCCTCTAGTCTCCTCCACTTATTCCTAACATCTTATTTCAGAGGAAGATGTACTAGATAAATTCTTTAAAGACCTCTATGAGATCATTTAAACACAAACAGCATTTAAAATATATATTAAATGGTTTAAATATTCACATAGACACATAGGACAGTTGGGGAGAGGATATGGAAAACTAGACTCAAACTCTAAAAACAAAAGCAGCTAAAGGTTTGTAGAGACAGCAGGGAGTAGCAGACATTGAATATAGATTCAGGAAGACCTGGATTTAAAGTCCATCTCGTACACTATCTATGTGACCTTAGAAAAGTCATTTATCATTCTGTACCTCATTTTCCTCAGTTGAATTACAATGGAATTGGACTATAAGGGTCTCTAATATCTCATCTAGTTCTAAAATCCATCAGCAACCTCTCACTATTATAAAAATAGTTATTTAGCGAACACTAAATAACAACATTGAAATGAAATGCCCTATATTTTCCATACTATACCTGTTATTTATTCAGTATAAGGAGTTGCTGGTGAGGACCTACCCATGTAGACTGGTACCTTTATCATAACTTACAATGTCTCTGAGAGCTGCCAATGCCAGTGAATGTTGAAGTGATCTGTCCAGGGTCACACCATGCAATACAATACAATAAATATCTATTAAGTACCAACAAGGTGAAGATACAAAAGCAGACAAAAGACAGCTCCTGACCTCAAGGAACTTTCAGTCTAATGGAGGAGGCAATATGCAAACACATTTATACAAAGCTCACTGGATAAAAACGATTAAAAGGGCGAAAGCACTGAGTAGAAGGGGGTTGAGAAGACATCCTGCAGAAAGTAGGATTTTAGTTAGAAGCTAGAATATGGCAGAGATATGATTTGAATGTGTCTTCTGATGCCAATGCATGCTCCCTATGTTATGGTGCCTCTTTTAAAAGATTATATTTTAACAGATAGAAAAGGATATTGTGAATAATTAGTTTAATAACTAGTCAGAGCAAAGGACAAAATCTATGTTAAATTAAGAAGAAAGGATAAAAAGAAGTTGCACGCAATTACACCAATGCAACATGGACTATTTCTCACAATGCCGTTAATTCTCCCCCAATGGCAAGTGATGAGCATATTTTGATTATCAACTTTTCTCATTAACATCCAGCCCACACAATGCAGTCACCATAAAGAGGAGGACAAAAAAACTAGTAACTGCCTTAGTCAACAATATTCTATCTCCTCACCAGGCGAAAGACAAGATGAAGAAAAGCAAAGTCAGTTTAGAACACAATCACATGCACAAAACACTACAGAGAAGATGTGGGTGGGGGCTGAATTACAAGCACTATTGCCTCAGGAAACAATGAAAAAATCAGTCCCGGAATTAACACCCAGAAAGCTTGGCATAATAACCAAGGGAGATTACCCCAAGATCATTTATAAACAAAGCTCTCTAAGCATTTCTCTCACTATCTAATTTCTCAGTAAACCAGAGTATTTGAAAATTGTCATCAGTGTCTAATATATAATTAAGCAAAAAGATAAAATCTGAAGAATAAGTGGATCTGGCCACTGATACACTCAAGAAATCCTCAAACTAGAAATGAAAATTTTAAGTGCAGGAATCAATTTTCAAGTAGGTCAAAAGGAAGACACCAAAATAGTGAAGAGAAAAAATCATAGACGTTATTATCAAAAAGGCAAGTAAGAAAACATCAACAGTAAACAAGTTGTATTTACTAATTCATCTCTATAAAATGTTGGGTTTTTTTTAAAGAATAATACTATTAAGGTATCCCTTGTGAAAATTTGAGAATGAATCTGAAAGGCTACAGAAGATTATCTTCTTTGGCTGCATATCAACATGTTGTGTTCGATCATTTCAATTGTGTTTGGAGTTTTCTTGAACAAGATACTAGTTTGCCATTTCATTTTCCTGCTCATTTTATCAATAAGGAAACCTGGCAAACCAGATGCAATGAGTTTGACACCTCTGAGCTATGGCATGCTACCATTCTGTAGTCATACAATTCATTGAAAGGACAGAGAATACAAAATCTTACTTTTTTATTGTTGGCTAGTTTTTAAAAATATATATATTTATCTCAGCAAAACAAACCAAGATATAAAGTTCTCTCTTCAAGCAAGTGGCTTTTAACCATGTGTATGACATGATCACATATAATTTTTTTAAAACAAAGAAGAAGGCTGATACATAAGTAAGAATTGCTTTCCTCCAAATAAAATTGCTTAATTAGCATATTGTGAAGCAACAGTCAAAATACACCCTTTTTTTTACAATTATTGAAATGGAATATGTTTCATTTCTACCCTAATATAAATGTAATTGAATTATATAACATAAATATAATTTAAAAGGGAAAGTTGATAATGTTATTTGCTATGCCAACCTGCCTCTCATCATTTCCAAATCTTCCTTTCACTTCATGAAAAACATCATGGTATAAAAGGAAAAGAATTGCCTCCAGAACTAATGCATTGATTTCTCTTCAGATCCCATTGATGTTTACAATCTGGATGACCTTGGGCAAGTCACTTAATTCTTGGATGTTGAGCTCAATGGTCTCTAAGATCACTTCCAGGTCTGAATCAAAGGATCCTTCAATTCTTTAATACATTTTGGAGCATATTCTCTATTTTAATTAACATCTCACGCCTAGATGATTCCTACTCCCTACTCATGACTGGAAAAGAATGAGATAGAGAACATGTAAATTATATGTGCATACATTCATGTGTGTGTGTGTCTTTAAGAACTCAAGAGATCCAGTGTTTGATTGATGTGGGTTGCCATACTCCCTCTACCTTCTTGATCCTTTCCTAACATGAATCAAACCAAGAAAGTCTATCTGAAACATTCCAAGTTCTTCCTGTGATTCATTTTTTAAATTTTATTTAATTTTTTTTGTTACAGGTTGAGTTTCAAAGTGTCTCCCTCCCTACTTTCCCTACCTAGGCTTGAGAAGGCCTCCATTTTTCACACACTCACATGTAGATATATATGTATTCTATATGTGTGTATGTATAGGTAAAACCATTTTATGCATACTTCATCATTTCTTTCTCTAGTGATGATTTCGCCTTCATAGGTACTTTGTAGTTGATTTGAATATTATAATATTCAGAATAATTTTTCTGAGCATGTGTTCACAGTTATTCTTCAAATGATATTGCTGTTACTGGATACAATATTCTCTTGGTCTAGATCATTTCACTTTTTATTATTTTAGGCAACATTTTCCATGATTTTTCTAAAATTAATCAGCTTGCCATTTCTTATGGCATAGTGCTATTTCATCACAACCATATAGCACAACTTGTTTAGCCATTTCCCAATTGATGGACATCCCCCCAATTTCCAAAATTTTGTCATCATAGAAAGAATTATTATAAATGTTTTAGAAAATACTGGTTCTTTTTCATTGTCCATGATCACCTTAGAAAACAGACCTGATAGTGTTATTGATGGATCAAAGGATACAAGCAGATTTATAGATTTTGTCCTTTTTTTTTTAGTTTAACTAAAAAAAAGGACAAAATGGATGGAACAGTTTATAGTTCCACCAGTAGTTTGTTAGTGTCCCAATTTTTTCCACATTTCTTTCAACATTTGTCCTTTTTTCCATTCTATCATTTCAGCCCACCTGATAGGTGTGAGATATCACAAAATTGCTTTAATTTGCATTTCTCTAAACAATGATTTAGAATATTTTTCATATATATATGTTTATGTGTTTATATAATATTATATATATATATATATTTGATTTCTTCATGTATAAACTGCATGTTCATATCCTTTTATTATTTATCAATTGAGAAATAATTCAGTCTTATAAATTTGACAAGGTTTTCTCTATAGTTCAGATATGAAACATTTATCTGAGAAACTGTAATGGTTTCCCTCTAATATTCTACTTCTCTTCTAATATTAGTTTTATTTATCCAACTCTTTCAATTTAATGTTATCAAAATGATCCATTTTACATCTAACTATGCTCACTCTTTTGTTTATTCACAAAGTTCTAATCATAAGTCTGATGGGTAATCTATTGCCTGTTTTTCTAATTTATTTATGATAGCTCTCGTTAGATCTAAGTCATGTATCCACAGTGTTTCTTGTGATCATCTCTTTCATCTCAGGGCATGATAACCTTGTCTATTTATTACTCTTTGTCCAAATGCCTGCCTGCCTCCTTTGCAGATCACATCTTTCCTGGATGATAATTTATAAATAAAATTCATCAGATCTAGGTGATGCCAAGAAAATGAAATCTGAATCTAAGCATAGTATCTTAACTTTTTAAATTTTTTTTATATTTCTCTTTTTTTATGTTTATGTGTTTCTCTTCTTATGGTTGTTCCATTTGGTTCTTATTCTTCTTTCACAGCAAAGCCATTATGGAAATATGCATAACACAATTATGTGTTATAACCTATATCAGATTACTTATTGTCTTTGGGTGGGGGTGGGAAAGGAAGGGTGGGAGGGGAGAAAACTTTACAAAAATGAATGTTGAAAATTATCTCTACATATCATTGGGAAAAAATAATATTTTTTAAAAAAGGAATAACTTATAAATGAATGGTGTGTTAACTAAGCTGGTCCCACTTATGGGACCAGTTCCCATTTCTAAAGGAAGAGGGAAGACAAATGGTGATGGCTAACCCTAAATGTGCTATAGCACACAAGAGACACTATTGTAGGCAACCAATTAGACCAATAGTGTAGCAACATTATTCTATGTTGTTAGAAGTTGGAATGGATTTTGCTCTGTCAGATGTATAAGAATGTCATATATTTTGACTGTGTTGCTTTATGATTTGCAAATGAAGCAATTTTGTTTGAGAGTAGAACAAGATTTACTCAGCCTCAGTCATTTTTGAATATTTTTAGCAAATGTTTTTCTGAATTTTTCCATGATGGGATTTCAAATTGAGTTCAGGTTTGTTCCTTGGCAATTCTTATAAGCTGATAATTGTTCCTTGAATGTTTGGTAGAATTCATTTGTAAATTCATCTGATTCTGGAAATTTTTGCTTATGGAGCTCATTTGTAGGTTATTCAATTTATTTTCCTTAGATAGGTATCCTAGTTCCTCTTCTGTTTATCTAGTTTATATTTTGTGAATATTCAACCATTTTACTTAAATTGTTGGTTTTATGGGTATATAATTAGACAAAATAACTCCAAATAACTGCTTTAATTTTCTCTTCATTGTAATGACTTCATCCTTTTCATTTATGATGCTCATAATAGTTTATCCATTTTTATTGGCTTTTTCATAAACAGTTCCTAGGTTTATTTATCAGTTCAATGTTTTCCTTGCTTTCCAATTTGAAATATCTACTTTCATTTTTCAGGACTTCCATTGTGGTAATTAGTTGAGGGATTCTTAATTTGTTAATTTTCTAGTGTTTTTTTTTAGTTAATGCCAAATTCATTGATATACTCTCTCTTTTACTGTTGTGCATATGTAGATATAAATTATTCCTGAAGTACTGTTTTGACTGAATTTCACATATTTATGTGTGTTGTCTCATTTGTTATCATTTTCTTTAATTAAATTGCTTCTATGATTGTTTTTGATTCATTCAATTTTTAAAATTAGATTTACTTTTAATTCTATGTTTTTCTTACTTTTTATCGAAAGTGTTTTTATTTCATTATCAACTAAATATGATACATTTATTATTTTTATTTTCCTGCATTTGATTGTGAGGTTTCTTTGTATGAGGTTTCTTTGCCCCAGTACAGTCAATTTTTTTGTGAAGCTGCAATATACAGCTGAGAAAAAGATATACTCCTTTCTATTACTATCTCTAAAAGTCTATCACATCTAACTTTTCTAAGATGCTATTTATCTTATGAAATTTCTTACTTATTTTAAAGTTAGATTTATCCATTTGTGAGAGGAGAAAGTTGGGGCTCCCAACTACTATAGTTTTTTACTATTTATTTCCTCCTGTTCATTTAACTTTTACTTTAAGAATTAGAATAGAATGCCATTTGGTGCATATATATTTAAGATTGATGTTGCTTCATTGTCCATGATACCTTTAAGTAAAATGTAGTCATCTTGCTTATCCCTTTCCTTTTAATTATTATTGTTCTATGATTTGCTTTTGACCCATACAATCTTTAAGATTAGATCATTTACTTTTCAATTGATTTTTTTTTGCAAGGCAAATGGGATTAAGTGGCTTGCCCAAGGCCACACAGCTAGGTAATTATTAAGTGTCTGAGGCCAGATTTGAACTCAGGTACTCCTGACTCCAGGGCCAGTGGTCTATCTGCTGTGCCATCTAGCTGCCCTTTCAATTGATTTTTAATCAATTTTTTCCCTTCTTCAGAAGAAATCATGATTGCTACTCACCTTTTTTTTAAACATCAATTAAATCATAATGATAGTGATGATGATGATGATGTCTGTCCTTCATTCTCAAAGAAGACCATGACATCAGGGAGGTGATGCCATGGCAAGCACATGAATTGGATTTTGAGTGGGAGAGCTGTACTAAGTTACCAGCCTCACTTTCTGCTCCAGCATCATCTAGGTTAGTGACAAGATATGAATCAGGACAACTGGAGATGGTCCTGGATAGGAGGCAATCAGAGTTAAGGGACTTGCCCAAGGTCATACAGCTAGTATGTCAGAAGCTGGATTAGAACTCCTATCCTGCTGATTCTATAATATGGAGACAGTTTCCTGAATAATGTATTGAAATGTGTTGACTAGACTGTTTCTTTATTAATGTCTTTCAAGTAGCCAATAATTCTTAAAATATCTCTCTTTGAACTATTTTCCAGATCATTTCTTTTTCCAATGAAATATATAACATTTTCTTCTTTTTTTTTATTGTTTGACTTTGTTTTATTATTTCTTAATGGTTCATGAAGTCCTTGTTTCTATTTCTCCAATTCTAATTTTAAGGAATTATTTTCTTCAGTAAACTTTTGAATTTCTTTTTTTTTCTTTTTAGTCAATTCTGCTTTTTTTAAGGAGTTATTCAGAAATTTTATGCCTCATTTCTTTTTTTGTTTTGCTTTTTAAGGTGATTTTCATTATTTTTGGTACCTCTTTTAACAAGTTGTATCTTTAATAGAGCAGGCCATCCTCATATCTGCCTGATCAGCCCTAGGAAGACACAATATAATGTGATTCCAACACAGTGATGTCATTTTGGTCCTCTTTGAGAACGAAGAACAACCACCAACAACCAATTTTCTTTTAATTTTCTTCCTTTGTTCTCATAACTTTGCCTAATTTTTCCTCCAGTATTCTGATTTTTGAAAATCATTTTTTAGCTCTTCCAAGAATTCTTATTGGTCTTTCCTCTAATTTCCATTTCTTTCCTTTAAGGCTTTGCTTGTAGATCTCGTGACCCCATTTTTCTTCTTAATTTGTGTCTTTATCTTCCCTGTCAGTAGCATTTCACAGGATGTTATCTTATTTTTTTTGCTCATTTTCCTCCCTATTTCTTAATTTTTAGCTTTATGCTCTGTTCCTAGTGTGGAAGAAGGAGGGGCATTTTCTTAAGCTTCAGGCTTTTTTCACACTGCTCTTTTCAAAACTAGTCCTGAGAGTCTGAAAGGTTTTAGACTTTTTAAGATGGTGTGATTTGGGGACAGGCATGTCCCAGGAAGAGCCCCTGATCCTTTGGGACCATAAATGATGTTATTCAACAGGATTCCTTCATATGACTGAAAGAACTCTCCATCCTTGAACTGTGACCCAGGAGGTACATATGGGCAATGGATTTGTCAAACAGTTCCTGCAGCCAGCGCTAGCCTCTCTGAGTCCCTCGGAACCTTTTTCTGACCAGCTGCTGGGTCTCTTATTTTCTCTGGCTTGTGAACTCCTAAAATTGTTGCTGCTTTTGTCACTACTACTTAGTCCCACCACTAGTGTTTCATCTAGATGAACCTTCCTCCATCCCTGTGTCATAGGTCTCTCTTTCTGACATCATTTAGTTGTCTCTGGCTGGAAAAATATTTCACTCTAACCTTTTGTTGGATCTGCCACTCAAGAATTCCATTTGAAACATTATTTTAAAGTTTTTTTGGAGTGGAATTCAGAGAAAACTCAACTAGGTGCTTTCTCTCTGCCATCCTGGCTGCTTCCCCAGAACCCTAGATAATTTCCATGAAATTAAATGGGATGCAGAAAACATCTATTAAATACACACCCTGTGAAGAGCTTTGTGCAAAGATCTCAAGATAAAACATATGAAAACTAGGGTCCTCTTCAAGAAGCTAATGTTCAAAATAGGAAGTGGCAAGAAAATAGACATTTGTAGAGTTGACAAAGAGGACAGCAGAAGATGATGAAATGGATAGATAACATCATGGAAGCAACAAAATGATGATGAACAGACTTTGGGACAATTTGTGATCTTTGGATATGTCCTTGAGAAAATGGTACCTGATAACAGTGTCCTCATCAGGAGCTGAAGACCAACTAGACAAACTGAAGAAGGGAATCTTCAGAACTCTACTAGATCCCTAGGAATCTCAGATAGGTTCAGCTCTGGAGGATTTTCTTTGAAAGGGAGGAAAAAACTTCCAGAAAAAATTCTTTTTAGCATTGGGAAACACCCTTTTTGCTACATGTGATTTAAACTTATGATTATTTTCCCCTGAACTTGGTAGGTTATTTGGGAGTGAGTATGCTCTTGGTTTTAGCAGGGCAAGGGGATGTTTTATAACAACCATTTTTATCTCAGCAAATGCCCATTTCTAAAAACTAATTTCAACTAGTTGGCTATTTCGTAATAATGAATAATCATTGAGCAAAGCATATTTGTGAGGAGTCATGACCTATAACTTTATAGTTATCCCTTCCACATTGGACTTTTCCCCATCATGGTTTTGCTATATTGTGGGCTGCATAAGAGATTAAATGGAAATCTGGCAGGGGGGAAGGTTTACAGAAACCTCAGATGAAACGGGAAAGTCAACAGCTGACACAAAAACATTTAGAAACTAAGAAATGCACAAATGATAATGTATTTTATCCTTTAATATATAATAATTCAAACATCTTTTCTGGTATGAAGGGAGGACCAAATAATCTTATGTGAATTTTCTATATTGCAGCAGTCCCATGCCCTTAACCCCAACAATGTGGAAGGGATGACTATAGATAAATCACCCCTAGTTTCTCAGGGCTCCTTAGAATCCTAAAAGGAGAAATAAGAGCTGTTTTCTGTGGACCCAACTGAACAGTGTAAGCAAGGGTTAAGAAATTGCGCCTTGGAGCAAGGATTTCACTAAGACAAAAGTGAGACAGTTCCTGCCTTCAAGGTTCCTACCTTCTACTGGAGGAGATAGCATGAACCTAACAATCTAACAA
Source organism: Macrotis lagotis (assembly GCF_037893015.1). Taxonomy (NCBI): domain Eukaryota; kingdom Metazoa; phylum Chordata; class Mammalia; order Peramelemorphia; family Peramelidae; genus Macrotis; species Macrotis lagotis. Next base: position 170,918,699 of record NC_133665.1, read on the forward strand.
CTAAATAGTGTTATTAAGCCTCTGCTTTGTAATAGATCTTCCACTGTCCATAAGACAGTTTCTGCCTTTCCCCTCTCACTTCCAGGGATGATGGTTGGTCCACCAGGGCACTTCTAGTGACCATAACCCATCAAGGCTCCTTGGACAGCATACACTACTCAGAAGACGGGCATCAGCAAATCTTTTCCTTCAGCCCACTTGAAGAACCACCAGGCTCTCCTATCTTTTCTGACTTGATGTCTTCAATAATCATGGCTGCAACAAGTGACCTACCAATAACATCTAAGGACCTCTGGATTTTAACATTCATTGCAACATTCAGGTTTTAGGTACTTGCAAGACTTTCTAGCTACAGAGCTGGGCTTATTTCTGAGTATTGTCTCCCCCAATTAAAACGTGAGTTCTTTAAGAGTAATTACCATCTCGCCCTTTCTAATAATAATAATAACAACAGCAAGAACAGCAATAATTTATATACTTCTTACTTTACAAGTCAAGCACTGTCTTAAGAACTTTGCAATTATTATCTCATATGATCTTCACAACAACCCTGGGACATAGGTGTTCTTATTGTCCACATTTACAGATGAGGAAACTGAGGTTAAGTGACTTGCACAGGGACACATGACTGAGGTGTCTGAGGCCAGATTCGAATTCAGATTATACTGAGCAATGTCCAACAGTCTCTTCACTTTTTATAAATTCAATGCAACAAACAATTATTAAGTGCCTAATATGATACAGTCACTGTGCTAAGAAAATGGTGTTACCTCAGTCAGACTGATATTATATATAAATAGATATATGTGTGTGTATGTGTATGTGTATGTTCCCATGTGTAAAGGTAGGGGCATGTGTATATATGTGTGAACCAGCACATATGTGCTAAACATGAAGGCAGTCATGTCATTGTCTAATTAGTCACAGAATTTCTTTGTCGAAAGGAATCTCAGATGCCATCTGTTCCAATTGGAACATGAACATAATTCTTCCCTATGCCATATTTCAAAAGTATCCATGTAGCTTTCCATCCATCTTCCCCTAAGAACCAGAATTGACCCGTTGCTGCAGGGACTCCCACTATGCTTCTTTAACCAATCCTCCCTTTGGGAAACCACTGAATTTTATCTCTGCTCCATGGTCACATTTCTGACTTCATCCTTTCCTTCAAAGCTTGCAGTGAATTATTGAAGCTTGTAGATAATGGGCCAACCCTTTTATTGCTGTTCAGTTGTTTCAATCATGTTTGATTCTCTGTAATACCATTTAATGTTTTCTTGACAAAGATAGTGAGTGGTTTGCCATTTCATTCTCCAGCTGATTTGACAGATAAAGAAACTGAGGCAAACGGAATTAGGTGACTTGTCCTGGGTCATACAGCCAATGTCTGAGGCCAGATTTGAACTCAGGAAGATTAGTCTTCCTCACTTCAAGCCCACTGGAGTCCCTCGATTCCTAGGCCAACTGTCACTAATCTCACTTTCTCCTCCAGAACCATCTGGGTCCAGGATGACTGGAGATGCCCCAGATGTGAGGCAATCAGGTTTAAGTGACTTGCCCAAAGTCACACCCCTTCACTCAAATCCAATTCACATGTTTATCATGGCATCACCCCTTGATGCCATAGACTTCTTGGAAAAAAGCATGAAAGACAAACATTGTTAGGTCAACTGTACTGAACTATGATTGAAAAAGAATCTCTACACAGTTCCCAACTAGTGGCTATCGAGCTTGTGTTCAGACTCTCACTACATCCCAAGGTAACCTAGGCCACTTGGGAAAGTTGCAAGGAATTATTATTTTACTGGCAATCAGCCTAGATTTGGTGCCACTGTTCACAGAGGTTGTGGTTCATCCTTTGTTTTTGAAGAAGACCATGACATCATGGAGTTGATGCCATTTAATGCAGGTAAATTGGATTTAAGTGAAGACTTTATCATTGGTCTAGATCTCCAACTGCATCTATGGCCATCTCCATACATCCTGATCCATATCTGGTCACTGGACCCAGATGACTCCAGGTTGGTGACTTTGCACAGCCTTCCTTCTAAATCCAATTTACTTAAATCCATCATCTCCTTGATGTCACTGTCCTCTTCAAGAACAAAGGACAAAAACAATAATGTATAATAAGTATTTATAAGCTTTATACTTTAAAAAATTGTTAATGTAATTTTATAAAAATGCATTTTATTAATGTTATAATACATCTTATCTTTTATAACAATCATTGCCAAAACTTTCAATCTAACTGAATCCTCTGTTTCATAAAGAAAAGCAATTAAGTAAAATTACTAATACAGTGGCTATATTTGATGTCTACAACACTTGACCTAAGGAGGTCCTCACCCTCTGCCAAATGTTTCTTCAAATGTTCTCCAGGACCATCACTGAGTTTTAATTTTCTCAGTTTAATTTTTGTCAGTTATTATTTAATTCTTATTGTTGTCTTCATTAGCTATATGATTATTTTGTTTCTGCTAGTGTTACTCTGAAACAATTCATCCACATCTTACCATGCTTTTCTCCATTTCTCATTTTCATCAGTTAACAATATCCCCAGTATTTTCCAACTACTTTCTAAAAAGATGAACACTCATTTTCTTTTTTAATATAATAAATATTTGGCAGATGTTAGACCTTTGTTCTGTCTTTGTCCTATTGGAGGCAAAGACTATGAACTCTTTAATTACCTGTCTTGTAAAATTATGACTTGATTTCCTGAATGGTTGAACCAATTCACAACTCCACCAAGAGTATGTTAGTATGTCTATCTTCCACAACTCATCTAACACTGACTGATTTTAGTTAGTTTGATTGTGTATATGTTTGGGGATGAGGATCATATTTGTATGGTGTGAGATGAAACCTCAAAGTCACATGTTTTTCCCTTGCTTATTAAGGGTAATTATCATATTTTTATAAGTTCATTTATAGCATGTAATTATTTTTTTATTATTCATAGTTCTTTTATGACTTATTGAATGAGAATATTCTTCATCTTAGTCTACAGAGCTCAGGATTCAGAGCAAAGGATTGATGTTGCAAAGAGGCAAATTTAGACTGGTTACCAAAAAATAAAAATTCTTTGCAACTTTTTAAAAGTGTCCTGGGCTGCCCTAGCAGATAGTTCTTAGTTCTAAGACCATGAGAGTCTCTGAATACATGTTGGGTTTATGAGTTTTTGTTGGTGATGGTAGTGGTGGTGTGTGAAACTTGCATTTATGCCATATTCCTAAATATATAAAATGTTAAGAAGAATATTTATAAACTACTTTAAATTGGGAGGTAGGGTTACTAGAATCACGCCCATTTTACAAATATGGAAACTGAGGTAGACATAGGTTAAATGACTGGTCCAGGAGGACATGGCTACTAAGTATCTGAAAGTGATTTTCAACTCAGGTATCACAGACTTCTAGGGTGTACCACCTAACTGCTTCTCTTCTCGTGTCCAACAGTCGATTTCCTCTACTGGCCAACATTGTTAAATAAATTTCCCTTCAAAGGTACTATCTGCCATGGAGACTTCAAGGATCCTTGATTTAAGTTCTTTCCCCTCCTTTGCCCTCCTTCCTTACAAAAAAAAGAAGATAAAGTGCCTGTCCTAGTCATCATGGGCAATTTTCTGAAGCAGCTGGGCCCATTGATGTCCGCAGTCAGATTCCACTTATTATAGTGTGTCTTCTTGTTTTAAATATCACTTATTTAATGCTTCACAAACCAATGGTTACAGTTAGTCCAGAGATATGTAGACACTTTACTGGCCTGAACTAGTGACCATTTCACTGGTTTGTTTCTCTAGATGTAATTTATATTGACTGTCAGCAGAATTTGTCCTTCCCCCAGCACCAAGGAGCAATGGCAAAAGGGTCAGTCATGCTCAAAATGTGAATAGGCTAACTAAACATGAAATAATTCAATTGAGTTCACTGGAAAAAAACATAGAGGGTTAATTAAAAACAGTTTCCTACTGAAGAAATAGGAGAGAACATTAATTCAATAAATGTATCATACACACACATACATATATACATATATATGTATATATACATATATACATATACATATACATATATATATATATATATATATATATATATATATATATATGACATACTGGAAATGGAACTAGGAACATGCTATCCTGGTAACTCTGGGAATAGGGAAAGAGCAAGAACACACTGCCCTTTACCTCTTGGAACTGAATAACATCAGATGCCCTTAGATGAGGTGGATTCATGTCATATTTAATTTCACACTGATGAATTGTATTATAATGAAATCCTGGTATTCGATAATTTAGAAATTCTATTTCACACACTCACACACCACCAGGTAAAATTTAAAAAAGCATTTTAGCAATTATTACCAACCTTTGAAAAGATGACAAGCTTCCCTGAATTGTAGGCTCCGTTTGATCTTGAAGGAACTGAAAACTACCTCCTGGTTGGTCTTGTGTGAGTCTGAATCACAGAAAATAAGTGGCAAGATGAAGTTTCCTTCAAGCTCAGATCATTTGCCACACTTTATTCCAACTTCAATTACTAGTCACATCTTTGACATTCAAGAGAGCAGGTTGAAGAATAAAAATTCATCATAAAATCACAGCAAACCGCTGGAAGACTGGACAGGATTAATTCTCCCTGATGCTTTTTGACCTACTTAAGTTCAAAGCTGCAAGTCTCTGATGATGGGTAGAGAGGAAAAAAGGGGTGAAGGGGAAAATGGGAAGGAGGAAAGGGAGGAAGGAGGGAAAGAATGAGAATGGAGGGAAGAATAGAAGGAAGGAGGGAGAGAGAGATAGGAAGGAAGGAAGGAGGGAAGGAGGGAAGGAAGGAAGGAAGGAAAGAAGGAAGAAGGGAGGAAGGGAGGGAGGAAGGAAGGAAAGAAGGAAGGAAGGGATGAGGAAGGGATGAGGGAGGGTGGGAGGGAGGGAGGGAGGGAGGAAGGAAGATAGAAATGAGGAAGGGAGGAGGGAGGGAGGGAGGAAGGAAGGGAGGAAGGAAGGAAGGAGGAAGGGAGAGTGGGAGGAGGGAGGAAGGAAGGAGGGAAGGAAGGAAAGAAGGAAGAAGGAAGGAAGGGAGGGGAGGGAGGAAGGAGGGTAGGAGGAGGGAGGGAGGGAGGAAGGAAGGAAGGAAGGAAGAAGAGAGAGATAGGAAGGAAGAGAGGGAGGGAGAGAGGAGGGAGGAAGAGGAGGAAGGGAGGAGGGGGAGGGAAAGAAAGAGGGAGGGAGGGAGGAGGGAGGGGGAAGGAAGGAAAGAGAGAGAGAGAGAGAGAGAGAGAGAGAGAGAGAAAAGGAAGGGGGGAGGGAAGGAGGACCATGTAGATGCTGAATACTCTTTACTTCTGGGGTATAAATGCCATGCCACATAATAGTTTAGATCTCTTTCCCCTTTTATGATTCTTACCAAACTGCTTCCCTTGGAAACTACAATGTGCTCTCCTGCAGTTAGACCTTGCTCACTTTCTGCAGTGACAATTTATGGATAGAGAAGAAGAGGCTGCAGAAACCCAGACCCATTCACACAGTTTATAGACACAAGTTGACAGTTTGATGACCTGAAGTGACTGAAATGACTCAAAGAGAATAAGTGACTGTTTCCCACTTCTTTAGCATGGGCATGGCGGTGTCCTAGAGGAGGTTAGGTCTGAGATGCCAGTGGAAAACACAGCAGGAATGCCAAATGTCTCACTGGGGAGCTTGGTTGCCAATTTAACTTCAGTTACCTGACATTTTTATAAACACCCAGATAACATGATGCAGTGAGGAGAAGGACAAAAGAAGGGAAGGAAATAAGCATTTATTAGTCACCTACTGTGTGCTAGGGCCTGGGTAAGTGCTTTACAAGTATCTCATTGGAGTCTTACCTCATTTGTTTTGAGAGGTAGCTGGTGGTGTGGTGGCTAGGGCACTGGACCAGATGTCAGGAAGATGAGAGTTAAAATCTGGTCTCAGTCACTTACTGTGTGACCCTGGGCAAGTCATTTACACTGTATTTGCCTCAATTTCCTCAGCTATAAAATGGAACAAAATATCAACTGTCTCGTAAGATTTTTTTTTTGAAAGGCAAATGGGGTTAAGTGTCTTGCCCAAGGCCACACAGCTAGGTAATTATTAAGCATCTGAGGCCAAATTTGAATTCAGGTCCTCCTGACTTCAGGGTTGGTGCTCTATCCACTACACCACCTAGCCGCCACTGCCTCATAAGATTATTTTGAGGATCAAATAAAATTTATATAAATACACACACACATATATAAAATTCTTGGCACCAGTGCCCTGGTGCATATTAGACACTGTATTCTCAGGGCTTCATATATCAGAAGCACTTGCCCAGTGTTTTTTCCATCATCCATTCTTTTTTTTTTTCAGGTTTTTGCAAGGCAGTGGGGTTAAGTGACTTGCCCAAGGCCACACAGCTAGGTAATTATTAAGTGTCTGAGGCCGGATTTGAACTCAGGTCCTCCTGACTCCAGGGCTGGTGCTCTATCCACTGCGCAACTTGGCCATCCCTCCTTCATTCAGTCTTCATGAAGTTTTCTGCCTCAGCCAATGATGGCTGAAAGGCCCAGACAGCATCTAAGAAGAAAATGATGCTAGCTTGTATTCATCTAAGGGGTTAAGGTTTACAAAGTGCATTGTATATGTTATCTCATCTGAGCCTCAGTACCAGCCTTGTGACATCGGAGTTATGGTTACCTCTATTTTACAAATGAGTATACTGAGGCCAGGAGAATGAGTGTTGTCTTGTCCAGGATCATATAACTAAAATCATACAAATAAATTCATGTGACAAGATTTGAATTCAAGCCTTCTGTATTCCTAACCATCACTCTAGCTCCTTATTTAAATCCCCTGCTTACTTAACATTTCTTTTGGCCTCATTGAGAATTTTTTGTAGCCATCCTTCAGACATGTCCGACTCTTGGTGACCATTTTTCTTCCAGAGGTCTGGAGTGAGTTGCCCTTTCTTTCTCTAGTCCACTTTGCAGGTGAGGAAACTGAGGCAAACAGGATAAGTGACTCACCCAGGGTCACATAGCTAACTAAGAGTCTGAGGTCAAATTTGAATTCAGGTCTTCCTAGGCCCAGCAATCAATCCACTTTACCATCTACCTACTAACTAGTTTACTCTAAATTTGTCTTCCTAAAACCCAAGTCTTGTCAAGTCACTTTCCAGTTGAATTGAGTGGCTTCCTCTGACCTCCAGAATCAAATAAAAAAAATCCTATTGGCTTTTAAAGGCCTTCCTACCTTTCTAATCTTTTTTATACCTCATAACACCCTCTCCACACCTATGTGCACACCCACATTCTCCACTAGCCAGCGACACTAATTGTCCTCCTACAAGATGATGCATCTTCTGACTTCATTGATTCTTACTGACTGTCCCCATGCAAGAGTTTCCGCCTTGCCCATCTTGGCCTCCTGGCTTCCCTGGCTGCCTTCAGGTCTCATGTGGCAATGGGGGCCTTACCCACCCCCACGGGAAGCCTTTGCCAGTTGTCCTTCATTTTAATGCCTTTCTTCTAGGATTTTTATCAGTTTATCCACATATACCTTATGTGGACATAGTTATTTGCCTGTTGTCTCTCTCATTAGATTGATCTGTGTGTGTGTGTGTGTGTGTGTGTGTGTGTGTGTGTGTGATTTTGGTTTTGGGTTTCCCCTTTCTTTATATTCCCATTGTTTATCATGAAGTCAGACATATAGAAGGCCCTTAACAAATATGTATTGATTTTGACTCAGTTTCTTCATCTATAAAATTAGGGAATAAACTTTAAGATCCCTTACATCTCTAAGTACATGACCTTATGATCTTGAGTTCAAAGGAATGCATTTCCATCTATAATCTGCTATTTACTGCTGTGAAATTTAGTGGGACTTACCTTATTCTTTCTGGGTCTCAGTTTCCTCATCTGTAAAAACACCTCTAAAGTCCCTTTCAGTGATTGATACCTGGAGAATGGGGATCTAGTTTGGGTCCTATTTCTGTCTGTGTAACCTTAAATAAATGATTGACCCTCTCTAAGCATATCTCCTCTTTGCTGAAAGGATTGGGGGGGGTAGAGGTGGCAACAGGGAGGGGGAAAGTGGATAAGGCCACCATTGCCACTTGATAATCCCATTTAGGGCTTAGCTCCACAAATCAAATAATTGTGGCTTGCTTGGGGGGGGGGGGCAAGTTATGACTTCATTTTCATTTTCACTGATAGACATAATGTCTTTGCCACTTTCCCTCTCCATTCATTGCAGATTTTTTGAAAGCCAGGGAGGGAAGGTAGAGGGTCAAGTCATAAAGACAGCACATGCTCCCTACTTTCCCAGGCAGATTCCTGAAGCTCTCCAGCTCTCTAAACTAACCTGATGCCTTACAGGCCCAAACCCAGACTGCTTCCCAAATGTGGGGCTCTTAAAAATTTAAAGTAATGCATTAGTTTTGAATGACTCTCCTCTGCCCCAGAGCCCAGCTGTAACCATTACCCAAAGGAGTGAAAACTTGAAGCCCAGAGAAACATCAGCTATTTCAAAGCCCTCTTCCAGGTGGGCAGAGACCAACAAGTGTTCCCAGGTGGATGTTTGCTGATCAACCTGTGAATGAGACAAGGGATGCCAACGTCAATGACTTCAACACTTGGGTTTCCTTGGAGCCACAAGTCCTGAGGAGAAGTCTGTTTTCACTTGGGCAAAATAATGATAGTTCAACCTGTCTGGGACAGTTGTGAGTAGGAGGACCAACTGGAAATGCCTTTCAAAAAAGAGGAAACCCCAAGTCCTTAGAAAGTGTATTTCCTGCTGCTTCAAAATACTTAAGAAACATGAATTTAATAATCCATTAGAAAAGAAATTTGCACTCCTACTATGGAAGTGCTCTCTTCCTCTCCACCATTACCCTCCAAGCCCACATTCTACAATGCAAGAGGCTCAGAACCTTACATTCCCTGGTTCATTTGGGATACTACAGTGAATTCTTTGAAGGATTCCCGGAAGCAGGGTTATGTATGCTGGAGCCATCTTAAACTGGATTGGGAGAACCGATTGTTCAGTTTGCAGTATGAGGATTTATTCTTTGGAAAGCAACAAACATTAAGGTCCCATTCATTAATTTGTTGATTTCTAGATTTAAGAAAGAAATGGGGGGCCAGCTAGGTGGTGCAGTGGATAGAGCACCGGCCCTGGAGTCAGGAGAACCTGAGTTCAAATGCAGACTCAGATATTTAATAAGTACCTAGCTGTATGGCCTTGGTCAAATCACCCCACTGCCTTGGGAAAAAAAAAAAAAGAAAGAACGAAATGGAGAAAATTTCAGCAGACTAAATTTCAAATTGTGTGGTGTTTCTTCTTTTTCTCAGAGGGGTTGTTATTAAATATTTGACAGCACACTACTGCTAGAAGCCCCTCAATCCCAAGAGAACCTTCACCCTCTTCCCTCTAGCAGGGAAACTATTTGATGGAATTACTGACAGTTCTCCAAAATTGTGGCCAAAAAACCCCAGGAATTTAGAAAAAGGCTTTTCCTTTTACAAATTTCACAATTTTAATTTATGAATGATGATAAAATAAGATTACCACTAGGGTTTACAAAGTCTTTTAGAGGATCTATTACATACAAGCCTATATATATACATATATATATGTATATATATATATATGTATATATATGGCAATGTGCCAGACACACTGGGTATACTAGAAACAAAGCATATAAAGAATCCTTGTCCTCAAGGATTAATTAGCCTCTATGAATTATTGATAACTACTGGGGATGCAAGAAGAAACCACAGTCAGTACCTGCCTATAAGGTGACTACATTCTACTGGGGAAATTTAGAATGGAAATATAGGAATGAAGATCAATGTGGATCTATTGTTTAGCCTGGATATAAATGTAGAGCCTATAGCAGTTTGCTTTCTGTCAGGGGGAGGGGAAGGAAGGAAGGGAGGAAGAAAAGATAAAACTCAATCCTTGCAAAAAAAGGGTAAAAAAAGGGTAAAGATTATCATTGCATGTCATTGGAAGAACAAATAAATATTTAAAAAAAAGAATGAATGAGACACTATATCTTGTGTTTGGTAAACATTTTAGGAATTCCAGGGCTTATTGTTTTCATTTCATATGCATGATTCTTTGAAGAGCAAAGAAAAAATAATAGAGAAATAAAACAAAGATATGAAGCTGTCTTTGGGAGAGGCAGCTAAAGTTTCTAAAAGGCAGATGTAAGTAAGGAGGGCATTCCTGGCACCAGAGATTATCTAGGCAGAGACATGGAGTATTCACAATATTCTCCATCCTATGCTAATCACCCTCCCCCCCAAAATCTAAACCCCTTTTCAATTATGTTTCTAAAATTATCTGTACATCCTCAAAATGTGAAAAGAGGCCATCTGATTTATTTGACAAGTTTTTGAATAGACCCTGTTCACCCTGACATACAAGCTTGGCAGCTACTGAACAGAGAGAGCCCAGAGTAATTGCAGGGCTGCTATGGGCTAGATACTTAAATTAAATGAGATTCAAGGTCCATCCATGACAGATTTCTGGCATGTGCTTGGAATGTATTTTAGCTGAGAGATAAAGATTTAAAACAGAACAAAAAAAAGCTTATTTAAATAAGGAGAAGGAATTCAAGAAAATTTCTTGTTGGCTTCTGTTGGATGTAAATAAGAAATTAAACAAGTTTTGACTTTGATTCTTAAGGGCAGAGAACATGAGAAATATAGGAAATATTCTATTAGATGCCAGCATATTTTGTTTTATTTTTAATTGACTTCTGTTTTCCCAACAGTCTTAGATTAAGGTTAAAATTACAGCTCTCTAAGCAGTGCACATACTATAGTCATTCTTTCATCTATTTGAGCATAAATTATTAAGCACCTATTAAGTAAGCTAAAATTACAGCTCTCCAAGCAGTGTACCTACCTTAGTCATTCCTTCTTCTATCTGAGCATCAATTATTAGGCACCTATTAAGTACTTACTGCTAGGTATAGAAAAACAAAGTCTTTGTTTTCAAGGAGCTTAAATGGTAATGGAAGGAAATAACTAATATATAAATATAAACTATGAACACAGTAAATATAAAATTATATTGTCACTAATGACTAGGTGAATCAGGAATGTCCTTTTGTAGGAAGATCTCAGCCTGAATGCATCCTAGAAAGAAGCTAAGGATCCTAAGAGGTACTAGTGAGGAAGGAGCTTGTTCCAGGAGTAGGGACCAGCTTGTACAGCTACAGAAATAGGAGATTGAGGGTCATCTGTGAGATGCAGCAAGTGGACCCATCTGTCTGAATGTAAAGAATAAAAAGGGAAGGAATGTGCAAAAAGCCTCGAAAGGTAGGCTGGAACCAATTTGGCTAAGGGAGGGAGTCATGTTCTAGCATAAAAATAATAAAGAACCATAAGAGCTTCTCAAACAGGGAAGTGGCACTTAGGAAGAGATTCATCACAAAGCAAGGAGTAGAAGACATCAGGGCCAAAGAGAAAACTGCAGGGATCTAACCAGAAGTGGTGGTCTTCCCTAATCACACATATGCATTGTTTATCCACACCCATGCTTTGATTACTTATATTTTCTTTTTTAAATTTAAATTTATTTATTTATTTATTTATTTTCATCCATATGCACATGTATATTTTTAAGTTACAAAATTTCCTTCCACACCCCTTCCCACCCCACTCCCTTCAATGGCAGTCAGGTTAACATTGTATATATACATATATATGTATATATTTTGATAAACATGTTTACAGATTAGTTATTTTTGGTATAAAGAATAATTTTTATAAAGGGTTCTGTGTGTGTGTGTGTGTGTGTGTGTGTGTGTGTGTGTGTGTTTTATTTGGTTTTGTGTTCCTCTGGAAGGGGATAATATAGTCCATAGCCAGTCTAATACTCTTGTCCTAGCTCTCTTAACTGCTGAGAGGAGCTGTTTCCATTAAGGTTGTCCATCTCACAATGTTGTTGTTAATGTGCATAGTGTTCTCTTGGTTACTTACATACATTTTCAAAATATATGTTCCTTTTTCATATGACCCAGATATATATCTATATAGATATATAGAGCCCATTTGTTAAACTTTTGAGAGGATATAGATAGGAATCACATAGAATGAGAAGACTTGGATAGGTTGTAACCTGGAGAAGCCTTTTATTTGTGCTAATTAGGTCTGGCTGACTGTTGTAAGTAATTGCATTGGTGGGGGCTAAAAAACAATGGTATATAAGAAGCAAATTCCAAAACTTAATTGAATCCAGAGTAGATTTTTGAAGATATTGTGGATGCTACCAAGCATTTATGAAGAACCTGCTGTTTGTAAAGCCCTATGCTACATGGATCACCCCCCCCCCCAAAAAAAACCAGACTCTTGTTACATGACGTTCAGTTAGTCATATCTGAAGTTTGTCCAAATCCATCAGTACCTTTCAACCTGAGGGGCTCATCTTCTAATGCCATTTCTTTTTTCATTTAAATACTGTCCATGGGATTTTCTTGGCAAAGATAATGGAGGGGTTTGCCATTTCCTTCTCCAGTGAATCGTCTTTTGTCAGATCTCTCCACTCTAACCTGTCTTGGCATTGCTTGGCATTTCTTATAATTTCAATGAACTATGCAAACCTCTCTGCCTTAAGAAGGCAGCAATCTAAGGGATAGAAAGGTTGGCTTTCTACATAACCCAGAACAAAGGATCAGAAATAAGAAACTATCTCATTTACTTATAAAGTTATTTAGGATTAGCAGTGAGACGCACCACGTCTACACTCATAATATTTCCCATGTAGTCTTAAATTGCCTTTCCATCATATGTCCTTCTAAAATCTTTTCTCAAGTTTACAAGCTGGATTTTCAGTTTCTTGAAGGAAGTTACAGTCACCTGAATTTTAAACAAATCAAAACCCTTATCTCCACCACTATTATGCAAAGGCTAATGAACCAGTGCTTGGAATGGAATAGAAGTCAATATTTGATGGTTTATTTAACTTTGACTTTGACAGCTCATATTTGGTATCATGAGCTCCAATATTGCTGCAGGTTGGTTTCACAATTTTCACTTTTATTAAAGAACAGTCATTGCCAGAGCTGAAACTTGCAATTTTGGTACATGAAAAGCAATTCAATCCTTTTAAAATCATTCTTGATTTTTTTTTCTAAAATGCTAATAGATTACATTTCATTATTTATCTTCCTAATCATACCCCAAACCAAGTAGCTTTTCCTTTAATTGTTTACAAGAATCTTTAGTGTGGTACTTTGGCCTTAGCTTGTCTTTCTACATAAGAAAGCAAGATTACTCTCCAGAGCTCAAGGGGTTTTGCAAGGGCAAAACCACTTTTCCTTGATTGTAATTTCTCTTGTCATTACAAAGCAGTTGGCAGAGAATATTAATGAGAAATATGATTTATGGCAAATAGAAACGAGAACTCCCAGAAAATTCCACTTTTCAGAGAGTTAAATAGATTCAGTCTTTGGCAACTGAAAGTTTCTCATAAGAAAGTTGTAGTAGCACTGAAATTTAAAAGATAATTCACTTGATTGATTCTTATCCCATCTCATGGTGGAATGGCATGTCATGAATTGACTAGAATAGTAGGGAAAGAAAGTTGTTATTTGTCTCAAATTATATACTCAAGGGTATTTAAAAGACACATGAAGAGAGGAGAGAATAATTCTTCTTGCCTTCCTCTTGACCAGAGAAAGAATTTAATTTAAAGTCAGAATGTTTGAGTTTGAATTTGTATCTTCACTTACTCCATGTATGACCACAGGATCATGGTCTAAGAGCTGAAAGAGGCCCTGAAAGTTACTCTTCCTCCTTACTGATGAGGAAACTGGTGAAGTCCTAGAATAATGTGACTTTCCCCAGCTCATAGAGTTAGTGAGTGGTAAAGCTGCAATTTGAACCTAGGGTCTCTGACACTAAATAACAATCAATCCCAAGAGAACTACTCTTAGTGTTTAAATTCTATGTGGCAAAAACAAAACCTGAGACTGCAAGTCCAAGCAATAGAGAAATTCACCTGGTAAAATTTTCTACACTGCTTTAAGGACCACAAGTGTTATCAGTGCCCTCTATATTTCAGTACCTGGGCCAAAGGTACATTTACCCCACCAGAGTTCATTTGGATCTACTACAGAATGGAAATAAAAAATCCCTGATTTCTTTGATTAAAGGCAAAATCCTTATGAAAAGTCTAATAACTATAATAATAATAATTCCTCTAATACCATTAATTAGTAATTACTATCTAATACTATTAATAACTATTAATTTTTAGAACTCCTTAATCCTAATGTATTCAGAGGCTATCCTGAAATGGAGCCTCCCAGAATTAGTTTTAGAGTTCTCTTTGGTATTCTAGACATCTTTGATAGTCTGATGAAGTCTATGATCCCTTTCTCAGAAATCCTAAATTTCCATTTAAAGATGGTGACTATAAAAATATAATTTCCTTTTTCTTACCCAAGCTCATAGACACCCAGAAATCTATCCATTACACCCTTAGGGTTTCCATGGACCTTTATTAAGGATTTTTTGAATGATGATCATTATTGTTTTTGTTAATTATAGAACAAAGCCCTGGGCTCCTTACAAGGATGAATAGGTAAAACAGGCAAACCAATTTCTTTAAAACAACATATGCATTTGCATCCTTATCTGAAACAATTAGTTCAGGAACTCCTGAACTGGTATATTCTGAATCCTAATGCTGAGCATATCGCATATCGTATAGCCAAGATTATGCCTGACTAACATTTAAGATATTTAGTATGCCTAAAGCAAAGTGAGTTAGGAAATGTCAGTATGAGCATGAGATTTTGGGCCAAATGAATGAGAGCATGTCACCATTAACAAACATGGCTTTACCCAGATTACAGAAGTCCATTAAAATAAAAGTGGTGTGGACAAGGATAAAATAAGAGATTTGGACATAGTGTCATCCATTAAAATACATTCATTAATCATAAGAAAGTCACCAAATTGAATTGCAAACAGATTGGAAGTAAAAGAAAGAATGCTACCATTCTTTCTGGGGAATATTTAAACAGAAGTGGGACACTATATTCCATATCTTATCTTTTCTTCTTGGGACATCCTTTCATTATTGTATTCATTAACTCCACTTAAGGATAGAATGGTCAGAATAAAGGCTGCCTTTCGTGGAATTGGTAGATACGGTAAAAATGGGTTCATTAGTGGAAATCCAGATCTTTCAGCTATCTGTCCATTTCCCATCAAAAGTTGTCAGCCCAGCATGAGAATGGTACTATTAATTGTAATGTACTATCATTTTCTCCCTCTGCTTCCTATTTATTGAGCTTTGATGAATTTTTCCACTCTTCGATAGCTTGCTTACTACCGTTCATTCCAAGAATCCATAGCAAGAGCCAAAATGGAAAAGAAAAAAGAAAAATCAAATTTTGACCATCTCTAGATCTTCAAATCCCTTTAGATGAAAGGAGAGTGAATGGAGGGGGAAGATAATGATGTTTTCAATCATTTGTTTTAGTTATTTCTTCTCCATATCAATATACTTGACTGTGTGGACTAAAAGCCTATAGGCGAAATAAATAGATGATTCAGGACTATGCTGGTGAACCTTCCACATCCCAATAATGTAGAGGAGGAGCCAGATGACCACCAAAGACAAAATGCAAAATACACTCATGGGGTTGAACACTGATCAAAAAACAACCAAGTGAAGACAGAGTAAACTTGTAAAATGATAATTTGCTTGATTCTCTTTAAAACATTTGAAATTTAAATGAAATATTTCCACTTTTCTTCTCTGACGGCATGAACTGAAAATGAGGCTATAGAAGTGGATATCTTTAAGTGTTGTTAGCTTAACCAACAACAACAGTCATTACTATGATTATTATTGGTATTGTTAATACTACTATAATAGGAGCCACTATTTACATAATGCTTTGTGATTTGTAAAATTTTATATTTAAATAATTTAACTTGATAATCCCAAATTGAAGGGATTAATGTGAAGTTTTCCTAAAGTTTGGGGGTAAAATAGATAACTTTTATTTTTTTACATTTTTCTTATGTGGAGAAAGGAATAGCCATTTTTTCATCCATTTTGTTTTCCTCATCTAGATTGTTAGATAACTTTTCTGAGTAATCATAAATCTTACTGAGAAGGCCTTCTAAGGTTCTATAAAGTAACAAAGTTAGTTGTTTAAATATAAAGACTTCAGCTAAGAATATGTACTATTTGAATAATGTTTTAAATTGATGTTAATTGCACTGCTATCTAAGGGAAGATAGTAAAATGATTAACTTTTAGCACTATGATTCCCTAAAGAGGAAAAAAAAATCCAAGAGGTCACTCTGTACCTATTTAGATATTTAAATATAATTTCGATACTATTTAAATGGTATTTCAATTTAGATACTATTCAAAAAAAGATATCATCTTTAATTAAGTAGACTTCCCATGTTCTGATAGTCCTGGGAATAAAAATTGCAGCTTGGTTGTAAGGTGCCTTCCCCTCCAGCTACTTAAAGCAGGAATAGTCCATTGTTTAAAGGTCTGATCTCTTATACTTTACCTCTCTTAACCCAAGTTTCCTCTTTCAGAAAATGAGAAACTGTACATAAGCCATTCCCTAGCAGTAAGAGAGAATTAGTCTGAGCCTATCTCACAGCCATCCTGAATGCAAACTGCATAATCTCCAAGGTCCCTCCTTATATTGATATTGCTTTAATCCATGAAATGTCTGTTCCCTTTGGTACTTTGATTTCAGCCAGCTTGCAACCTGATGAATTTATTCAGTGAGTTGGTAAGAAGAGAATAATAATCTGAACATTTTCTCTGGCTGACCTCCATAGTTGGAATACTCTCCCTCCTTTTCTCCAACTATTGACCTACCCGGTTTCTTTCACTTGCAACTGAAATCTCTCCTTTATCTACAGGAAGCCATCCCTATCCCTTCAAAATTCCAGAATTTTTCCTCTATTTCCTATTTATCTTGTATAGGACTTGTTTTACATTTCTTTGTTTTCATTTTGTCTCCCCCCACCCCATTAGATTGTGAGCTCCTTAAGGGCAAGCTTTGCCTTTTGTCTCTTTTTTGTATCCCCCCCCAGTGCCTAGTATAGTGCATAGTAGACACCTAATAAACATTTATTGATTGATAGCAATAATAATAATGGTAGAGTTATAGTAATGGTAGCAACTGTTGAATAATAACAATAGTAGCTATCATTTATATAAAATTGCAAATTACATTACAAACATTATTTAATTTAACCTTCACAAATCTGGAAAGTAAATGCTCCTATTGTCTCTGTTTTTACAGATGAGAAAACTAAGGCAGTTAGGGGTTAAGTCACTTTCCTAAGGTGACACAGCTTGTAAGTGTCTGAGGTTGGATTTGAACACAGTTCTTCTTGAATTAATCTCCAGAGCCCATCCACCATACCACTTAGCTGCCTCCTAAATGATTCTTAACACAGTCTGGTAATGATCAAGAATCCTTCCCAAGGGTATTTAAATTTTAAAAAGAATCTTCCTAGCCAAGATTCAAAAGGATGAATATGTATTTCACTGAATATAAAACATCCATACATGTCTACATGCATGTTCACATATATGGGCATGCATGTCCACATACTGTAACTACCTTACATTGTATTGATATCTATTAAAAATATACATTTAATACAGTTATCCATTCATTGACATGGATATTAGCTGATTAGGAGGGGTATTGGAATTGTGGATAGAGAGTTCAACTTTGAGTCTAGGTTCCAATTCCTCCTGTCATATTGAGGGGTATGATCCTAGACAAATCACTCAGCTTCTCAATTCCCCAGTTACCTCCAAGACTTCAGTTTTCAAAACAATTCTTCATTGACAGAAGGAGTTTCTTCACATCAGGGGCAACTCTACACTCATAAAATCACAAAGATGGATGGGTATGTGGTATGGGGTGGGGTGGGGGGATAGGGGACATGGTTTTTGCAAAGGGATACAATGTGACAAGAGAGATTAACTGTTTGTGGAGTCAGGAAAAACTGGATTTGGATCCTACCTCTGACAATTATTGGTTGTATAGCCATTTTTAATTTCCTCCTCTGTAATATGGGGCAGGTAGGTGAAGCAGTAGATAGAAGAATACTCTCCCTCCTGAGCTCAAATCCAGCCTCAGACACTTACCAACTGTGGGACTCTCTGGGCACATCACTGAACCTTGTTTGTCTCAGTTTCCTCATTTGTAAAACGACCTGGAGAAGGAAATGGTAAACCACTGCAGCATCCCTGCCAAGATAACCCCAACTAGGGTCATAAAGAGTCAGATGTGACTGAAAGGACCAGCCAACAAAAATGAAGAGAATGATGACTTGTGTCCTCATCTCATAAGGTTACTGTAGGATATGAATGTGAGAGTGCATGCAAAGTGTTCTGTCGACATTAAATGCTTTGGGAAAAGACTCATTGGGAGGATCAGCCTGCTATAATGAAAAGAACAAAGGAACCAAATTTAGAAGATCCAGGCTCCAGTCTCAAACCTTACGTACTAGCCAGGCAATGTAGGGTGACTGCCAACCTCTCTGCTTCATCTCTCAGATAAGAGAATTGGGGTAAGGTATGGTATTCTCTGGGTCTAAACCATCTTGCTCATATGGCAAACTTGTTTGTTGTTATTAGTTTGAGAGACAGAGGAGCAGGGACTGCAAGCTGTACAGGCTTTTGAGACCATCTTCTCGTCTTATCCCACTTCTCCTCCAGATGGCCAAGTTTGGAATTAGTTGTGGAGAACCTCTGTTTTCTGCCAATGTCCTACCCACAGAGTGAAAAGAGAGAGTGACAGCAGAAATTTTAGAACTGACTCAAAGGAAGATTTGCAAAGAACATTTGTCTGCAATGATGGAATGGTATGGGGAATGCAGGCTCAGGGAAATCAAGAAGCTATAGAAAGAAGCCCTCTTATCAGGGGGGGGGGAATCCTGCATTGAATGTGCTTTATCAATCATTTTATATGCAAAGAAAATTCATCCTATCCACTATCTCTCATATATTTTCTCTAATTATTGACCTTTACTGTGAGAGAGAAAATTAATGTATTGACAAATAACATTTGCATTAACTTCAAATCTCTTCTACCTTTGGGAGGTAATAACTTTCAAGAAATTACCCTTTAGGCAAAATCACACAGACATCAAGCAAGGCTGGATGGCCACTTATTAAATACATTTCCGAGGAGATAAGTAGATAGGGTAAATAAACAGGATAGACAGAAGATGAGTAGAGATAGATAGAGAGATTGATAATATTA
The DNA here is from genome assembly GCF_037893015.1 of Macrotis lagotis. Classification (NCBI taxonomy): domain Eukaryota; kingdom Metazoa; phylum Chordata; class Mammalia; order Peramelemorphia; family Peramelidae; genus Macrotis; species Macrotis lagotis. The sequence continues at coordinate 170,937,997 of NC_133665.1, forward strand.
TAGATGCGTAAATATACTTGAGACTTATTATATCTAGCTTCTCCAGGATAAAAATGTAGCAGTCCATCCCACTGCTGGCCATCATGGGACCTTTAACTTCTCTGTCTATCTGACCTCAGCCTCTTCAGAAGCTGGTGTCCCACCACTTCCATCCCAAGAACTTACCAAATTCTAGCCATATTTGTACAGACACCTGACTGATCTAACCTGGGGGAGGTTCAGAACACCTGAGCTCAATCAGCCCATGGGCCTTAGTCTTCCTGATAGTAGTTATACTTTTGTGCACCAATTATATTGTTATTCATATCCAAGATGGATTTAAAAAAATGTCATTACCTCCTTGGGCATCTGGTGAAGTCCATGGAACCCTTCTCAAAATACTAGTTTTAAATGTATAAATCATAGCATAATAGATCTTGAAAGAATATAATTATATTGAAATAAAGTGATCAAAATATATATTTTTAAAAAGTTCAAAGACCCCAGGTTAAGAGCCCCTTGGCCAAATGGTTCCTGAGGTTCTAAGTTTCAATTTATATGATTTCATTGATCTTCAAATTGGGAAGGAGATCAGACACAAATAGATGTTGAAACAAAAGGAAACACTGGAATAGAAAACATAGATAAAGACAGTGACAGAGATATACATATAGACATAAAGCATCAGGACATTAATTAATTAATTATTAAGACATAAAGACTAAGTCTAGAGTCAGAGAAAATGAGAAATAGGGATAGACATTGATTGAGAGTGAAACTAAGAGAGACAGAAACGCACCGATGGAAAAAAAGATCAGATTTTGGACTGGGGTTTTAGACTTTACATATTCTACTTACCATGATTGATTTTCCCTACTGAATTTGTATGATTTCTTTTTCAATCAAACACCTCCCAAGAGGAATACTGAAAATCTACCATTTCCTAAAATCTTTCCCCAATAAATAAATTATATTTCCCAGTGGAACAGTTCTACTTTTAAGCTTTGGTGTTTTTCAGAACTAGTACAAGCATATTATCTATATTAATAACCCAGATTAAAATGAAGCAGCTAAAGAATATCTCCTGGGAGAATTCAAATTCCATAGGTCAAGGAAAATAAAAATACAGAAATAAAAATCAAACTGGCCTCCCAGAAGACCAGACTTAACTTTTTGAAATTGTGTCTTTAAACTGGATCAGTGCTAAACTTTCTTATTATTGTTGAGTCCACCACCATCCTCCCATCCCTCAGGCTCACAACCTATGATTCACCCCGGATTCCTTCTCTCTCTCTCTCTCTCTCTCTCTCTCTCTCTCTCTCTCTCTCTCTCACACACACACACACACACACACACACACACACACACACACACACGATCTGTCCTTCATAATGCCCCCTCTCTTCTCCCATTTTCATCATTCTAGTGCAGAGCCCATCACCTCACAATATAAAAATGATAATGAATAAAGATGAAATGCTATGTGATGATATTTGAACCTATAATCAAATAGGGGGAAATGGAGGCAATGAAGTTGAATATCCTGCACTTTAGAATAGTCACTTTGGCAGTATGTGGAAAATAGATTGACTAGAGGCAATAAGATTCTGTTATAAAAATACAGACAATAGCTAATGCTTGCTTGAACTAGACTGATGGCAATATCAGTGGAGAGAATGAGACAGATGGGAAAGATGTTGGAGACTGATTGGATTATATATGGGATAAGAAAACGAAAGGAAATTTCAGAAGACATTGGGTGGGTTTAGGGTGAAAGATAAAGTAAGAAAATCTACAATCGATATTGCAAGTCAACTATGCCTATTCCTATATTATTCATTCTATCCCATTATTATTCATCAATTATCACCCCAGGCCCTGCATCTCAAAAATGCAAGTATTGCAACCATGAGGTGATCTGAGATACTGGGGGTGTCATACTGGTGAAGATCACAGTAGAATTCATCTAAAGACACTTTCACTTTCCAGGTAGTGATTAGGTGAAGAGGGTAAAAGTCTGGCGATAGTAGTGGTGGAGGCGGGGATGTTTGGTATTTTTATAGTTAAGTGGAGAAGTTAGAGTAGGAGAGTTTTGAGACATTAGTAGAGCAAGCTTCAAAATGGACTATAATGGAAAGAGTGAGATGAAATCCATATTCCAATCTTTTGTTTGATTGATCTGACATCCCTAGATGTCATGGCCCACTCTGGTTAATATTCCCACTTTGGAGACCATAACTGATTTAAAGATTACCATCATTTTCAAGGAGTAGATACAACCTTGGTCCAGATTTTAGTCTTGCCTTTTCCAAGACTTAAGAAAAGACCAGAAAAAAAAAGATTATATCTTTCTCAGAACTTAGGAACTTTGGTCATTGAAAGAATCTGATGAATTAGCAAACCCGTATTTTTCTAGGGGGTATCAGATTAATGTTTTTTGTATCAGTTGCCCAAACATCCTGGCCAGATCTTGCAGATGCTGAGGAAAAGAGGGTTTTAGCCATGGTTTATTGACTAAAGAAGGCTACATATACAAGAGGGAAAAGTAATGAAGACTACAGCTGAAAGAAGATGCCTTCAACAACCTTGGAATCACCTCAATGGAACTCCTACAACTTGTCTTCTCCCATAAATGAGAATCCATTTTTATGAGCCCCCAACTTTGCAACAGGCTCTCCAGGAGCTGACAATATAAAAAAATGTGAAAAATTAAGACCTGCCCTCAAGAAGTTGGATTTCTGCTGGGGAAGAACATTTAAAGTGGTAAGTGAATGTAATAAGTGGAAGGGGATCATAGTGATAGTAGGTGGGCCTAAACATCAAAAAGACCTGAATTCAAATCCTGTCCCTATCACACACTGACTCTGATCAACTTATTTAACCTTTAAGGTCCCAGTCAAAGCTTGAAGATTGAAAATTGTGGAAAACACATCAATTTACACTGTCAAGAGTTTTCTCATTAATAATCTCAAGTTCCTTTACCAGTTATACCACTGGTTCAATCAAAAACAACAATAGCATTTGGAAATGGAGAAAATATTAGTGTAGCTTGTACAAAATAAATGTGGATGGACAGAAATATTTATTAAATGACCTCATTGTATTATACTATTCTATACTAAGCACAATATTAAGTGTATTTCCTCTCAACAATTCTGGGAAATATTAAAACTCCAATTCTATAGTTGAGGAAACTGAGTCAACCAGAGGGCAACATAACTGGTAAATATCTCAGGCCAGATTTAAATTCATTTCCTCCTAATTCCCAGCCCAGGTTTCTGTCCACTGTGACACTGAGCTTTGACAAAGGGAATTCTAAGTACAAAAAAAAGTAACTAAGTAAGTTTGAATGGACCACAGAAAGTGTTTATTTCAGCAAAACAAGATCAGCTTCTCTGAGGTCAACTTGTGAAAGATTTTTTTTAATTTCAAGAGAAGGAATTTATATTTTATCTTAAGGGCAATAAGGAGTCATTGAAGAATTTAGAACAAGGAAACACCTATGTTGGCAGCTGAGGCAGGAAGGATGGGAGAGGGGAGAAATGAGTCAGGGCAAGGTAAGGGGAGTTACTTTGGTGGCAATGATGAGAAATGATAAGGCTTCAAATTAGGTCAGGAGCTACATGAGTGAGGACATGAGAATGAATGAGATGTACATGGTAAAAACAGAATTAAGGTGACAGTAATTGATAAACTATATGGGGTATTAGACTAAAAGGACAGGAAAGAATCAAGGTTGACTCCTAGATGGTGAACCACACCTGCAGGATGATGACATTTTACTCAGAAATTGAGATATGTCCAGTGTTCTTAACTATCTTCTTACATTCCTATCATTAATGAATTTATCTGAACATTCTAAGGCTCTATGTAGGTTTTCAGACCATTATAACACTGACTTTTGAAAGGGAGAATTTAGAAAACTAATTTAATCAAACTGTTGCATGGTAAGGAACCCTACATTTCAAGTTGAAGGGAACCTTAGAAGACTCTTAACCCATTGTCTCATCTTCATTTTTATAGAGGTAATTGAGATACATAGAAGTGAAAAGACTTTCCAAAGGAGTAAACTGAAGCACATTGTGTTAAGTGATTTGTCCAAGACCATCTAGGCAGAGATTGGATTTGAACCTGAGGTTTATGATTCCAGACGCAGTGCTGTCATCATGAGACTCATTCACATATACGTAGAACTCAATCACTTTTCTGCCTTTTAAATGTTTGGGGTTTTGGGCCAAGTTACACACAAATTTGCCCAATTCAAGTACAGACATACCTCATCTTTTGGAGACCCTAAAGAGAGAGAGAGAGACTAGGCTGAACGGTCTTTGGGAAATAATGCATTTTTTAATGATTCCCAGGTTGCTCCTTGAGACAAAGGCAAGTTTTTTAAGCACAATATTCTTCTTAGGGTTTTATATGACCAAGAATCATGAAGTACAACAATATCTCAAAAGAATTGACCTTAGGGATAACTCAGAGGGAGATGAAGGACATGGCCTCACATGGCAACACAGCACATACAGAGAATATGCGGGAGTCAGAGCATAGACATCATTAGAGAAATGGAGTACCAGGAAAAAATGATGGGCTAGTCACCCTGTCAGAGCACATGATCCACTGATGGTCACTGAATGAGACTAAGAAAAAGACTCTAGTCTGGTGGAAAAACACACACACACACACAAACACACACACACAGCAGCCCCCTTTCCCCTGCCATTGCAGTTCTGAGTCTATTCTCCCCTCTGCCATCCTTCCTCCCACAGCTTCCAAATCATCCCATCCTCCTCTGCATCCCTTGCATTTATCTTTGAGGAAGGAGTCATCACTATCCTCTCCATATCCTCATTCATCTTCTCCAAATACTTGACCCATTAATCATTCCCTCTGTCTCTTTCACCTCTGATATCTCCCTATCTATAAGCTCTTACCTTGCTGTTTAAAAACATCCTCAGGTCTCAATTACCCTTAAAGAGAAGTGGGGAAAAATTATTTGACTCTGTCATCTCCTCAATAATCATCATTTTTCTCAATTTTTTCTTTAATAGTTAAGAGGTTGTGATCCCCATTTGCCCTATCCCCTATCTAGAGGGAAGTCTCTTATTGACGAAATCATAGCTTCTCAATTTACTGACATTTGCCAAGGTACTGTACTAACTAGGTCGGGGTTGTTTAGATGTATGGGAGGAATAATCAGGATGACATCAAAGAATGACTAGTAGCCTAGTCTACCAAATAAATCAAATTTAGCTTTGAACTGATCATGCCCCAAGCCCAGAATATACTCCTTCCTTATTGTTGCCTTATTGAGGTCCTCTCTTTTTATCAAAGATGTAGTTCAGGCTAATATAATACCACATAACCAGATTGTTAGAAATTACCAATGTATTGAATTCAGGGAAGTATGGAAAGACGTATGTGAACTGATAAAAAGTGATGTGGATAGAGTTAAGAACATAATATGTAATGTGTACAACAGTGCAAGTGGAAACAACAATTAGAAAATAATTGCAAATGGATAGTGCTGAATTACAAAAAAAAATTGACCCAAATAAGAGCTAAGAAAAGAAACTTTCCAGCTTGGAGAGCTATGGGGAGAGTGCAGTCCATGAGTATGGAATAAATATTGCCTTTAATGTCAGATGTGTTTATATCTTGATCATTCAAGGTCCCTTCCAGCTCTAAATTTATGATCCGAATAGCCTTAATACTCTGAGTCTTATTTTCTTTCTATATAACAAGGAGATTGATTAAATGACTTTAGATGTTTGCTCAGTAAGCATTTAGTAAGTGATTGTTTGAATGAATGAATAAATGAATGAAACCTTAATGGTTATTTAGTCCAACTTTTCTCAGTTTCCAAATGAGAAAAGGTTCAGTGGCATTAAGTAAACTAAGTGCATTCTCTAAGTCAGAGAAATAATAAGTAAGGTGGGATTTGGATCAGGTAGTTGACTCCAAAGCCATTACTTTAGTAATCCATGATACTAAAAACCAGTTTCAACCATTTTATACCAGTTTTTAAATAGTTAGGACAGAGTTAGTTTTAAAACATTTTATTGAGCACCTCTGTTGTACACAAGTGTGGTAGATATAAAAGACTGAAGTCATAGTCCTAACCTTGGTTGAACTTATAAGCTATTGTATAGTCAAGATAAATTCAAAATGACAAGAATAGTTGCAAACACTGAATGGGAATGAGATTCTGCAAACAACTAGAGTTTTGCATGTGTTAATTTACCTCAGTCCTTTGGAATAATGACCAGCCAGGTGACTTTTATTAGATGCTAGGTAACCCAATTAAAGGGCTATTTCCCTGCTGAGAGAGCAGCAGAATCTTCCCTTCTGATCTGTCTTTCTTTCTAGGAGGTCATGATATAATTACCACCTTACTAATAATGGATTCAAGTAGTAGGCATGCATAGAACACGTGAAGCCACCTTTTCAAGACCAAGGATAAAAAGTTTCTCCTTGTTGATCTTGGAGTCAGAATTCTATGAAGGAAGATATTAACAGATCAAACAAATTGGAATAAATCTTCAGGAAAACATATTAGAATATACTTAGTTGACTGAAAAGACAGCTTGGCAGTACCAGGAGAGTCCTGAGGTCAAATTCCATCTCTGACAATAGTATGTGATGCTGGGCAAGCCTCTGGGTTTTACTGAGATTCAGTTGCTCTGTCCTTCAAATGTGAATAGGTCCCCTGATTAGGGACCTATTCAGCTGCTGAGAGGGCTAAAGGAGGGAATTGTATGTAAAGTGCTTTGCCAGCCTTAAAGTCCTACAGAAATGTCACTGTTGTATGATTATGATTATTATTATTATGGTTATTAATTCACATCCAGAATAGTTAAGAATAATTGCATAGCTATTGTCTATATCTTGTTTTTTTTAGGCTTTTGCAAAGCAAATGGAGTTAAGTAGCTTGCCCAAGGCCACACAGCTAGGTAATTATTAAGTGTCTGAGACCGGATTTGAACCCAGGTACTCCTGACTCCAAGGCCGGTGCTTTATCTACTATGCCACCTAGCCGCCACCTAGCCGCCCCCTATTGTCTATATCTAAGTGTGTATATATGTCTGTAAATAGGTATGTATGTCTATAAATAGGCGTGTTTATCCAAATGTGTGTGAATGTGTATGGCTACAGAGAGATTATATTCATATGCTGTCTCCCATATTTAGATATAAGATGCTTAAGAGCTGACACTTTTCCTAATAATTAGAGCTGTCCAAAAAGATGAGTTTTCCCAAATGACTTCCTCCTCCTTGGAGATCTTCAAGCCAAGTTTGAATTCCTCATATTACAGTAGTAAATCCTTTTAACTGTGTGTTAGCTTCCTACCCTCAAATCTAAAATAAAAATAATTAAAGGATTTTCTGAACAATTGACTTCAGTTGTACCAGAACAATGGGATCCTTTGAGCACACAGTAAGGTCATTAATTAAAGCTCAGGGGTCATCTAACAGATACTAGATTAAAGGATCAGGGACAGATTCCAGCCTACATGTTTAAAGGTATCAATATATTCTAATCCTCCCTGTTAACTATAATAACTGCAACAGCAGCTATGTGGTACAATGGATAGGACACTGGACCTGGAGTGAGAAAGCTCTGAATTCAAATCTGACCCCAGACACTTAGTAGCTACATAATTTTGGACAAATCATTTCACTTTAGTCTATATCAATTTCCCCATTTTAAAAATGATAATACTAATAATATCTATTCAGAGACTATTGTAAGGATCAAACGAGATTCTGGGAGTAAAGAAAGCACTTTGAAAAACTTAAAGTACAATAAAAATGCTAGCTGTCATCAATCAACCATCAACATAATCATCATCTTATTATATTCCTGCATGGAAGATTCGAGATTAGAGATAATTATATTAAAGAGTATATACACACATATCTACTGGCACTCTAATGCTTTTGCTCAACTAGTCAGAGCTTAAATATATATTAAATGTGATCATTCAACAAACTTCTATCCATAAAACAATGGATTCATTTCTTAGCCTGAAAAAATTAAGTCTTTGAGCTACCCCCACCCCTCATGTACATATCCCTAATTACCTCATCTCTGCTCTCTGAGTTGCTGCCCCTAAAAAGAGCCTATCTTCCTGACTGCTTAAATGTTCTCTCACTCCTCAGTTGGGTTATTTTTCTTTCTTTGGGAGGGCAGCCCCCTCTTGGGTAGCATGATTTCCCCAAATAACCCCTTCTTTACTACTCATCCTCTATTGTTTGTCTTCTGTTGAACCTGGCCTGCTCTTGGGGAGCATGATCTCCCAGCTAACCTCTCATACTCCTAGACCTTTCCTTATTTCTCCTCCTCTCATAGTGACATCATTGATGGAACTACTGCTGCTGCTTCCAACTGTCTTTACTCTTTCTCTCATTTTACCATCTTTTTTTTTTTGCATGTCAGTGGGGTTAAGTGGCTTGCCCAAGGTCACACAGCTAGGTAATCATTAAGTCTCTGAGATCACATTTGAACTCAGGCCCTCCTGACTCCAGGGCCAGTGCTCTATCCACTACGCTACCCAGCTACCCCATTTTACAATCTTCTTAACTCACTTTCTTTACCTTATTGCCTCCCTAAAGAACTCTGTGAATTAAAATTTAGCCCTTTTCTTACCAAAGAAGTAGTCATTCAAAAAATCAATTGTTGTGGGAAAAAAGAATAAAGAAATTAGATAAATAGAGCAAACAGAAATAGAACTAAATGCAGGCAAAAATTTGGTGTTTGACAAACCTTTTTATTATTACTGAGGAAAATTTAGCAATTTTACAAAAATATCCATAGCCAACCACAACCAATTCCAGAGTGATCAATGCTTCAAAAATGAAAAATGAACTATAAAATGTTAGGAAAATAAATGATATATTTTCCTCATTTTTGAAGGGGGAGATAAGTTCTTATTTCTGAATTTAAGGAAAAATGATTAGAACAAGAGAGTCTCATTGAATATATATTTATAATAATAGTCATCTAGTAAGAAAAATATGACCAAAATAAAAAGCAGATTGAAAAATTCCAGACAAAAATTTTAGCTCCAAAATCTATGAGTTATTATACTAAATGTATAAAGGTAATTAATGCTTGATTTCCAAAAGAGAAATGGTCAAAGAATAAGAATGGATAATATGCAAAAAGAGGAAATAAAATAAAATTGGTCACTTTTAAGAAATAACATAACCTCACATTAATCCAAAAAAAATGAAAATAAAAACAACCTCATGCTCATAAAAGTAAGAGTAGATAAAATCTGCAAGAGCAGATAAAATGTTTTAAAATTAATTCTGACCTTGCTGCCTGGCAAACAAGTGTATACATTGTTGAATTGGCATTTAATTCAGTCATTTTTAGAGAATAGAATTGCAGAAAACCACAAGGAGACTCAATAATTCTACTCCTGTGAATATACTAAAAACATTTAAATTAAAAAGGGGGGAAGGGAGCTTTGGTGTTTGAATAGATCTGTGATTGTACTGTGGATAAGTTCTGGCCTTGAAAACCACTTCAAGTTAAGGATCGGGTACAATCTGCAGGGGTACAACGAGTTCTCTTACTGAGAGTTCTTCACACTGGTGTAATCACAGATCTTTTGTGGTTGTAATATTTCATAGCAATATAAAATGTCCTGTGTCACTAGACCAGGAACTGTGTTGCCTCTCTCTCTCTCTCTCTCTCTCTCTCTCATATTCATTTAGAAAATTCCAAACTAATAAATCAGAGATCCTTCCCACTTTAAACCCCATTGATATATCACACTAAAGGTTTCATTTTGATTGTTTTTACTGAATATGATTTGTTTTTTAAATAATACCACTTTTTTTAAATATGTCTAAATTTACTTACAATAACTGTTCTTGGTAGGATCCAGGTAGTGGGTATAGAACAAAGGCAAACAACAAAACAAACCAACAGTTACTTCTTGATTTAAAAGGCTATCCCCAAAAAAATTCCTATTGACATATCAGATATGGTTAGCTGCCTCCAGGGCTCCAGGTGTATCCCTGAGGGGTTGATACATCTTTTCTAATGCTTTGAGCCCACACCAGTATGATTTCCATCATGATTATCAGATGTAAATGATTTGATTTGCCTGGTTTATAAATTGTTTAGAATTAGGTATTTACCAAGGTGGTAGGATAAGAACCATTGGTTCAAAATATTCCTCTAAAAGTCTTTGACACTCTCTCTTAAAATTATATGCAAAGCAATCATATATTCAAGGAAAAACAGACCTGACCTTGAGGAATCCATATGACAAGACAGTAACTTGCAGCTCCTTAAATCCCTTTGTTGTAGTTTTTAAGATGTTTACCATGGATATGGTATAGTTTTCTGGTAAACTTTGTATAGCTATGAATCCACCTCTATTTTGTCCTTGACTAACAATGTAGGCTTTGCCCTTTAACTTACTTGTTTGTAAGATTATGGTGGTACTATAGGATGTCCCTCTGAACCTCCAAAATCCTCAAGATCTTTCAATTTAATTCAATTCAATAAACATTTATTATTATTCCACCCTAAGTGCTTGGGATACAGATAAAGAAAAAGAAAAACAGTCCCCTCCCTCAAGGAGCTTACAATCTAATAAGGGAAGACAACTCACAAGAAGAAGCTGAATATGGGGGGAGGGGGAGAGGGATCATCATGAGGTACCTGGCAAGGGGACTTGATGTTCCATGGAATTTAAGTCAAATAGAGCCACTGATAGAAAATGGAAAGGTAGCTGTACAGTTCTGAGCTTTGTAAAGGAGGGTTTTGGAAGGAGATTATTGTTCTACCCACTAACCACCAATCCAAGAGAGGCAACTAAGAGGTTGTTGAGAATTAAAAACTGAGTCAATCTTCATAGTGATAAAATTTCAGATGATCAACTTATCCTGAAGGGATCATTGAATTCCATGGAAAAATGAAGACAAATTTCCTCCTTACACTACCCCCCCAAAAAAAAGAGTCCTCAGAGGAGTTCTATTCTTAACCAGTGACATTACAGATGATATCTTGACTTTCATGTGAATTGGATTTAAGTGAGGCAGGGTTGCAAAAAGTCATCAGCCTCTCTCTCTCTTCCAAAGTCATTGAAGTCCAGTGGCAATACAAAGGATAAGATTACCTGTGATGGCTCAGGATGCATTGAATGACCTTGGTGTCTTTAACATCTCACCAAGCTCTAAGTGCTCCATAGTGCCTCTTCAGTCACCTCTGAGGCCATTGGAACAAATTGTTCTCATCCACCCAATCTGCCAGGGGAAAGTCTTCTCTCACTTAAGTAGACTTCCCCCATCTCACCAACAGCTTTGAGCTTTTGAGCTCTGGTTTAGCCTAACTATTCAAAACATACTGCAGCTTCTTGGAAACACAAGATAAGAAGTAGGTTAATCAGGTGAACATCAAAACAGGGCTCAACAAACCCATACAAAGCCAGGTACTAGTATTCCCAAACACCCCATATACACTATACATACTTCACCCCTAGATACTCACTGGGCACCAAATCTCCCTAGGTTCTAAAATGACCTGATATTTATAGATATTCCAAGAGCATGGCCAAGTTTCCTCAGAAAATCCATAACATTCTTCCTTGGTAATTCAGTTAAGACAAGTTTCCAGTTAGTTATGAAATCATGGTCTAATAGATTATCCCTAACCTTTGATAGTTTGATAGATTATGTATTTGACTCCATCCTTACCCAAAGAAAGATTCTCATTTTAACTCATTTAACTACCTCTCAGAAGATACCAAATTAGAAATATGTATATAAAGAGACATGCATAGTAAATGTAATCTTACAAAGGATACATCAGTTTTTGTAATAAAAATTAGTAAAACAATCAATTCAGTAAAAATAACATAAGAATGGAATCTTACAATATGCAATGTTGCACATCCCCTGTCTCCTCAAACGTCTAGAAAGAGAATGCATTTTCTCATTTTTTTTTCTCCAGGTCATTGAATTTATTCAATGTTTACTTGTGGATTTTTTGTATTTTCCTTTTTTCCTTCCCTCTTAATAACATTTATAGTCATAGTCATTGTGTACATTATTTCCTTATTCTCATTACTTCATTTTCACTGAGTTCATATAAGTTGAAACCCCTTATCCAGTTCAGCATCTTTAAAATTGTGCATTGTATGGGTGAGCTCCTGTTGAACTCTGTACATATTTAGTGTATATGTTTCTTAGGAAGCTAATCATGATAGTGTCGTTATAAATTGCCTGTCATTTTTGCTATGTATCCCTAGCTTAGGCAGCTGCTGGGTAGAGGAGATATGGGGATGATTAAATCCACTTAGTATTCAAGTTGTCTTCTACCTAATGTGTTTCTCCAGGTTTAGGTTTTGAGTCAACTCCTCCTCCAAAAGAAAAAATCCAGAGCAGTTATTAACATAAAAACTAGGAACTGAAACTCTTCCATTGTGAATATTTTTGCCTTTAGGGGCCTGGATTTAATTTAACATATACATGTTTCTCTGGCTGTATTGTATGTGTGTGTGTGTGTGTGTGTGTGTGTGTGTGTGTATGTGTATGTGACAGGAAATAAAAGCAAAATCTATTTCCAACAGCTTTTTCATTCACTGATTAAAAATACCATTTAGAAAATAGTCTTGAAAAGATGAAACCAGATAATTTCATTCTTCATGGATATACAGAAGGATTTAATTGGCAACTGTCTTTGATTTATCCAATTCGATTGATGAAATCATCATTCCAGGCAGCCAGGAGGTATCTATATCTGTCAATTAAAGTTGTAGGAATAAAATGAAAAAATAAAAGATCAACCTTAATTTTCTTTTATTTTTCTCCCTTCTTCTGGAGTCCAAACATTGTTAGTGTGAAAATTCAGTAATGCATTTCAAAGTCAAAATCAAATCATGAGAGTGTTCAATCGTATTCAAATCAGTCAATTTCATGCCCATCCAAGTAAGAAAGAAAGTTTGGGTTTTTTGTTTTTATTTTTGTGCTTGTGTGTTAGCAGAGGGGAGCAATGATTTAAGAATTTCACTTGATTTCATTCAATCATTCATGATAATAAGAGATGTAAAGAGGTCAAACTAGCGTAAGGCAACTTAGTCTTTGATCCAAGGTTTTAATGTGGAGAGGGGCATACTTCCCTGCTTTCCAAAGTCCTCCACTGCCAGACATTGCTACCATCTCCCTGCTTCCTTAAGAATATCTCTTTCCTCCATAAAGGGCTTATCAACCTCATACTTCCCTCCTGAAGTTTGTATTCATCTACTACCATAGGACTGTACTTAGTCACAAAACCCACAGAATCTAGAGATCCACACTACAAGGTATACCCAGGATCTGTGGGCATAGGGGAATGTACTGTCTTCTACATAACAAAGTCTGTACAACACTCTCTGTCCTTTTATTTTAGGTTTTTGCAAGGCAAATGGGGTTAAGTGGCTTGCCCAAGGCCACACAGCTAGGTAATAAGTGTCTAAGACCAGATTTGAACTCAGATACTCCTGACTCCAAGACTGGTGCTCTATCTACTGTGCCACCTAGCCGCCCCAGCTCTCTGTACTTTTGACTGAATTTGAATCTAGTGTTGTAATTCCTAGCTGTGGCAACAGGAACTAGGAAAATGAAGATAAGAACATTTACAAATATCCTTAAATACCTTTTTCCTTCAATTTCCCTAATTTTTATTGATATTTTATTTTCATCACCTTCATTGCAAAATATGTCTCACCACAGAGGATCATTATCTAAAGAGGAGGAAGAGGAGAACAAAAATGAGAACAGGAAGAAGAAAAGGAGGGAATGAAAAAGAAGAGGAAGGAGAACAAGAACAAAAAGGAAGAGAGAAGGAAGAATGAGAACGGGAAAACCCAAAAGGGAAGAAAGGAAGAATAAGAAAAACATGGAGAGGAGGAAGACATTATTTTAATCTAAGTAAGACATCAACTCAGTCTAACAGTAAATATAATATTTTCAATCCATAGTCTCTTACTTATTCAAAAGAAGGAAGAAAGGTATGTCTTCTCCCTTTTTAAAGAGGAAATCAGTAATATTCTGATGGGCAGCTAGGTGGCACAGTGAATAGATTACCCAAACTGGAGTCAAGAAGATTGATCTTTCTGAGTTCAAATACAGTCACAGATACTTCCTATCCATGTAACCCTGGGCAAGTCACCTAGACTTGTTTGCCTCAGTTTCCTCATCTGTAAAATGAACTAGAGAAGGAAATGACAAGTCATTCCAGTGTCTCAGCCAAGAAAACCCAAAATGGGTTCACAAAGAATCAGACACAATCGAAATGACTGAACAACAATAACAGTTTCTGTTACATCCATTTACCATAAATTGTTTAGTCATAAGTCTAACTTCTTTTTCTAATTTTTTGGAAAATTTCCAAACCTCTTTTCAATTTTTTAATATTTTCATTTAAAGTTTTGAGTTCCAAATTCTATTTTTCCCTCTTCTCCACCTTCCCTGAGATAATATGCAATTAGATTTAGGTTGTCCATAGGTTGTGCAATTATGAAAACATTTCAGTATTAGTAATTTTGTATGAGAAGACTCAAACAAAAGAAAAAATGAAAGGGGAAAATAGCATGCTTCAGTCTGTATTCAAATATTATCATTTCTTTCTCTGGAGACATTTGGTGTGCTTCATCATTAGTCTTTTGGGGTTGTCTTGGATCATTGTATTGCTGAGAATAACTAAGTCATTCACAGTTCTTCATCAAACAATATTGCTATTACTGTGTACAATGTTCTCCCAGTTCTGTTTACTTCACTTTGCATCAGTTCATGTCAATCTTCCCATGTTTTTATGAAATCCTGCTTGTCATTTTTATAGCACAATAATATTCCATTACAATCATATACCACAATTTGTTTAACCATTCCCCAATTTTAATTTTCAATTCTTAGCCACCACAAAAAGAACTGCTATAAATATTTTCATACAAATAGGTGTTTTTTTTCCCTTTTTTGAATTTTTTTTTTGTGATATAGACCCAGCAGTGGTATTGCTGGATCACAGTTTCTTAGCTCTTTGGTCCTAGTTCTAAATTGTTCTCCAGAATGGTTGGATCAGTTCACAGCTCCATCAGCAATGCATCAGTGCCCCAGTTTCTCACATTCTACCCAATAGCTAACATTTTCCTTTTTGTCACATTAACCCATCTGAAAAGTATGAAGAGGTACCTCAAAAGTTGTTTTAATTTGCATTTCTCTAATTAATAGTGATTTAGAACATTTTTTCATTTGACTATAGATAACTTTGATTTCTTTGTCTGAAAACTGCCTATTCTTATCCTTTGACCATCTATATATTAGGGAATGACTCATATTTTATAGATTTGACAAAGTTCTCTGTATATTGGAGAAATGAAGTTTTTATCAGAGAAACTTGTGGAAAATATTTTCCTCAGTTTTATGTTTTCCTTATAATTTTGGTTCCAAGGGTTTTGTTTGTACAAAAACTTTTAAATTTTATATAATCAAAATTATCTATTTTACACTATGTAATACTCTTTTTGTTGTTCTAAATTTTCCCTTATCCACAGATCTGACAGGTAAATTATTCTATTCCCTCTTAATTTGCTTATGATATCACCTTTTATGTATAAATCATATACCCATTTTGATTCTAACTTGGGATACAGTATGAAATGTTGATCCATACCTTCTTTTTTCTGTTCTGCCATACTATTTTTCAGTTTTCCCAGCAGATTTTTTAAGTTTTTTAAATAAGTTTTTGTTCTAAAAGCTAAATATTTAGGTTTTATCATACATTATATTATCATGGTCATTTACTAGTATGTTATTTGTACTTAGTCTATTCCACTGAACCACCACCCTATTTTAGTCAACAGCATATTGTTTTGATAATGAACATTTTATAATACAACCAAACCTCCTTTAAATCATAAATCCCACACTCTCCCCAATACAAATTTTTCCAGGCACATTTTTGAGAAATCAAACTTCCTAACCTTAACATTTTCTGTACTCTTCATTTTCTTTATCCTCTACATATCTGAACAGTTGCCAGATCTTCAGACTTTCCTGCACTTCTCCATTTACACAGCCACCTTAGTGAAGGTTCTTATCCTCTCCCACCTAGATTACTGCAACAACCTCCTAATTGGTCTCCCTACCTTGTCTCTCCCCATCCAGTCTTTCTTTCACATCACTGTCAACATCATTTTCCTTAAACATAGATCTGATTGCAGCACTCCTACTCAATCAATTCTAGGACTACATATGGCCTTGAAGATAAAATATGATCTCTTTAGCTTTTAAAACCCTATACAACTTGGTTTCAAATTACTCTTTCTAGCTTCACTGGACATTATTCTCCATCCAACACTATAATCCAGAAAGTCTTCTCCCTGTTCCTCACACAAGACACTTGATCTTAGCAAGTCGTTTCTCTGACCTTCAGTTTCTTTATCTGGCAAACAAGGAGGGTTGGATTAAATGATATCTAAAATCCTTTACAGGGACAGCTAGGTGATACAATAGAGAGAACACCTGGAATCAGGTAGATCTGAGTTCAAATTCAACATCAGTCACTTACTAGCTCTGTGACACTAAGCAAGTCTTTCACCCCTTTTTTGCCTCAGTTTCCATAGCTATAAAATGACAAATGAAAAAAGACAAAGCACTCTAGTATCTTTGCCAAGAAAATTTCAAATGGGGTCACAAGGAGTTGGACACAATTGTCAAAGTTTTCATTTTCCCACTACTGACATATGATTGTGAGAACTGTACTCTAAGAAAAACTGAGCGCTAAAAACTTATGATGTTGGGAGAGAGCAGAGGCAGAAGGATGAGGAGATTGGAGAAGATGGGATGATAGAGTCATGGAAACAATGAAAAAGAATTTGGATAGATTTTGGGAGATAGTAAAGGATAGAAAGACCTGGGGTGCCACAGCCCATGGGCTCCCAAAGAGTCAGACATGACAAACAACTGAACAAACAGAAAAATCTTTTGCTACTCTATTATTCTGTGATCCTAATAAATGGGATCACTGGATACAAAGAATACTGGGGGTGAAGCTCATCAAGGAAGGTTTCATGCAGCTGGTGGACATTGGGTTGGAACTAGAAAGAAAATTAAGGTAATTGCCAGAGGAGCATGGGAAAATTCAGTATGAGGCAGGAGGGTAAGTATGATTCAAATTTCAGTCAGATTGGAGCAGAGGATTTATAGATGAAAGTAGGAAGAATAAAGGCTGAAAAGGTAAATTGGGACTAGATTAGGGTGTGCTGATGAATATTTAACAACTGGTTTTCCAGGGGAAAAATTTACATATGATACCTTTTTAGGTTTAATGCACATCATTAACATCTTCATCACTTTCTTAAGTCTAAATAACTAAAAAATAATAAATCAAGTCCTGATTTGAAGCATGTACCAAAAATAAACATTTTTAGTGTAAGCATTTTTTATACTTACAGTTTTGTGCAGGAACTGACATGTACCAGTTCAGAAGAGCACAGTACTGGGCCAAATTTAGAAAAGACTAGAAAACCAGGCTAATAATTAAAAATAAGATCTATGTCCACATTAGATTATTACATTGATCTCCCTGACTCAAACTTGCCCTTACTCAGTCCCTCAATGGAGTGGGCCAATGCAGTTTTTCTCAAGTGTAGTTCTTACCGTTCCCTACCATACCCAACAAAGTGATCAGTAAAGGAAATTTTGAGTAAGAGAGATCTGGGTCCAAGTCCTGCGTCTGACAACTACTACCTCCCTATTAAGGGGTTTAGATGTTTCTCTCTCACATTTATGAAATAGAATCAATAAAACTTACAGCACTTTCCTGCCAGGGTTGCTGGAGACTAAAGCAAAATCATAAAATTTTTACAGTGTTTTTATCTTATATTGGGGAAGCTCAGTAGAGCAGTGGATAGAATTCTAGACCCCAAGTCAGGAAGACTCATCTTATTCTGTGACCTCAGGCAAGTCACTTGTTCCTCTTTGCCTCAGTTTTCTCATCTGTAAAATGGATTGGAGAAGGAAAGAGGAGATAACTTCAGAATGTTTGCCAAGAAACCCCCAAATGGGGTCACAGTCAGGCACATATGAAAATGACTGAAAGTCACATTAATATTAACTGTTATTTTTCCCTGGAAAAGATTTGATTCAACATTTACTGAGCAAATGAACACCATCTTGGAGATCATGCGGAGTCATCAAAGACTTCTGAGCAGAACAGAGACACCATGAAAGCAAATTTTTAGAAGAGTTAGCTGGCAGCAGTAAGTAGGATCCGTTGGCAGAGGAGTCTCAGAACAAGAATAACAACAGAATGTAGAAGAGATCTCAAATCCAAATTTGAGTTTTTTAAACATTGGAACTACAAAGGTGACCTGAGGAAGGAAAAAGCATGATGAGACCAGGATCCACTGCTCTGCTCTGCCTATAGTTGATGAGAAATGGTTGTTGCAATTGAGTTGAATGAAACTGAATTGAGGTCTTTGCCTATATTTTCCCCTTTCTACCTGAGAGCTCTGAAGGCCTATATAATGAAACATTTGAAGGCCTATAAAATGAAATAAAGATTATCTTTGTTTTATTTTTCCCTAAGAGGCAGAGCCAGAGGATCAATTTTAGTCTTCCAGCCTCACAACCCATTACCTCAGTGTTGTCTTCTGTTCCTCCTTGCTCTTCACCCAACTTCCATCATTGCTTCACCTTCTGCACCATCTCTCACATCTTGCCTCTTCTCCCTACTCCCCTACTCCACCTTAGTTCAGAGCTCTTTACCTTTCCCTTAGATTATTGGCCTCCCTGACTCAAACCTGCCCTTACTCAATTCCCTCATCAATGGAGTGGAACAATGCAATTCTTCTCAAGTGTAGATCTTACCATTACTCTCCTTACTCCACATACTAGTTCCTCCTAATTTATCTGAAGGATAAAACATAAAGGATTCTGGTGGCTTTTCAAAACTCTTTAGAGTTGGCTCTGTGGCAAGGTCCCATAAAACTTTGGTTTCTCCCATCTATAAAGTCTATATTCTTTTCTTATGATGTGCATAAAAATTGCTTTGCTTTTTAGAATTTTGTATCTGTAAATGATATTCTTTATTTTGAGAAATATTAATATTAATGATGCTTTCTATGAAATATGTGCATGCATATATGTATGGTGGATATATATATATATATATACATAAAATATATGCATTTATATGTAAGTACCTAACTATGTTAATAATCTCCTTGTTAGGATCTTTATGTGGGAATTTTATTTAGTCTACTCCTGAGGAATCTGAATTAGCGTTTTAGCTTTAGAATCCCAAGGTTTGAGGTAACAGCTTGGTAGAGAGACATAAACACTTCTCTGAGACCTTTGATTCTCCTTTTGAAAGAATAAACTATTTTCATGGAAATTGTCAGTAATTGGAATATAGCCTCTGAGTGTCAATTATCACTGGATTTTTTTTAAAGATTATTTATTTAAGGCAATGGGGTTAGGTCACATAGCTATGCAATTATTAAGTGTCCAAGGTTGGATTTGAACTCAGGTTTCCTTGACTCCAGGGCCAGTGCTCTATCCACTGTGCCACCTAGCTGCCCTAGCTCTTTCTTTGTTTTCTTTTTATCCACTGGATTTTAAAAATTCTTTATTTCTGAAATTAACTGAGGTCTCTTCTTCTTTTCCCATAAATAAATGTCTTAATCAATCAATCAATCAAAATATTTTATTAAGCACTTATTATATGCCAGATACCATGTTAAGTTCCAGGCAAGAAAAAGTAAAAATAGCCTCTGCTCTCAAGATTTACAGTCCAATAGGAAAGACTCTTATAAATAACTCAGAACATATAAAGTATTTAGAGAATATTAGAATTTAGCTCAGAGGAAAAGACTAACAGCTGGGGGGGGGGGAGGGAAATAAGGAGGCCTGGAAAGGACCACCTGTAGAATGGAGAATTTGAGTAAAGACTTAAAGAAAGTCAAGGAAGCTAAATGACAGAGACTTTCTGGACCATATTGTCTGGTATACATGGATATACATGGAATACATCTCCCCCTTATTTGCTAACCATGGGTAAGTTAAGAAACATTCTACTGACATATTTTCATTCTCTTCAACCATTCCCACATCCAAAAACCCAACAGTATAGACTCAGGTGGTGATGGATTACATCTGACACCTACCAACCATCATGATGGCGCATTCCTTCCCATTCCCACTGCAACCCCATGGCTGAAACAAAAAGAAGACAGCCTATCCATTACACATAAGAGATGAGCCTTCCACACCACAAGAGAGGACTAGGAAGTCACCACTCAGCACTAGTTTCTGGGGAATTTGCCATATCATCTCCCAATGCAAACACAAGCTAGAAGGCCTGAAGCATACCACTGCCATCTTTAGCTCAAGAATATTTTTTTAAGGTTTTTTGCAAGGCAAATGGGATTAAGTGGCTTGCCCAAGGCCACATGGCTAGGTCATTATTAAGTGTCCGAGACCAGATTTGAATACAGGTATTCCTGGCTCCACGGCCAGTACTTTATCCAGTGCACCACCTAGCTGCCCCATCAAGAATATTCTGGATCATGATGATGATTATATTTGTCCTTTGTTTTAGAAGAAGATCATGACATCAGGGAAGTGATACCATGACGAGTACATGTATTGGATTTGAATGAGGGAGTGTGCTGAGTCCCCAGCCTCACTTTTTCCTTCAGACTACCTGAGTCCAGTGGCCAGTGGGAATCAGAATGACTGGAGATGGCCCTGGATGTAAGGTGGTCAGAGTTAAGTGGCTTGTCCAAGGTCACATAGCTACTAAGTGTCTGAGGTCAGATATGAAGTTAGGTTCTCCTGACTTCAGGATCAGCACTTTGACCCACTGCACCATCTAGTTGCTACCATTCTTTAACATATCAAGAATGTAGAGAATATCTTTTTAATAAATCTCCTTTGGGACTGTGAAACCATATATAACCTTTGACCTATTAATGCTACTACTAATTCTTTATCCCTAAAGAGATTTTAAAAAAGAAAGCAGAGTTATATACACAACACTGTTTATGAAAACTCTTTTTCTGTACCAGGGAATTGGAAATTAAGGGGATGCCATCAATTGGAGACATTTCATTTTGCATCAGCTCATGTAGGTCTTCCCAGGTTTTTCTGAGAGCATCCTACTCATCATTTCCCATAGTGGAATAGTACTGCAGACAATTTGTTCTGTACTAAGCTTTGGGGATTCAAATAGAAGGAAAAAAGTTCCTGTCCTCAAGAAGCCTACATTCTAATGGAAGATAGAACATTTAAATGAGAGAAAGACAGAGAGAGAGAGATGGATGTATAGATTAAATATAAATTTAGATGTGGGGAGAGTTAGAGATAGATGTAGATTTTAGATACAAACACACACATACAGTATCAGGTAAAAAGTAATCTGAGAGAAAATCTCAACAGTTGCAGAAACTGGGAAAAACCTCCTACAGAAAGTAAGATTTGAGATGAGGAATAACTAGAAGATGGAGGATCATATTACAGAAGCAATTAGGCTAGCAATACTATAGCATGGCACACAGAGGGGAGAAAAGTGTACAAAGACTGGAAAAGTGGGAAGGATTCAGATTATGTAGGAATCATTCAGATTATAAAGAGTTTTCCATGCCAGATGGAGGACTTCATAGTTGATGCTGGAGATAATAAGGAAGTATTGTATTTCTTGAGGATGCACGTATATTCAGACCTGAGCTTTAGGTAGGTGAGGGAGGATGGACTGGAATGCAAAGAGACTTGGGAAAGAGAGACAAATTAGACATCTATTGCAATAGTTTAGACAAGCAGTTGTGTTATCTGTCAGTTGAAAGAATAAGAGGTGCATATATATATATATATATATATATATACATATATATATATATATATAGAGAGAGAGAGAGAGAGAGAGAGAGAATGCTAGTAAGAATTCAAGGATGATGCCAAGGTTGTGTGCCTGAAGGAAGAATAGGAATTTTGGAGTAGGGAAGAGTGTAAGGGGGAGTCCAATGAGTTATGTTTTGGATATTTTGATTGAGATGCCTGAGGACAAAAGGACTCCTTTTCCTCTTCAAGAACTTATTTGAGACAAAAAGGCAGTTGGTGATAGGATATTAGAGCTCAGAAGAGAGATTAGGACTGGATATGTAGAGCTACACAAGTGTACTCACAAATAAATAGTTTTGATCATTGAATCCATGGTAGCTGATGAGATTACCAAATAAGAAATACAAAAGAGAAGAGGAACCAGGACAAAATCTTGAGGAACATTCATATTTATGGGTGTGACATAGATGATTATCTAGGAAAGTAGGAGAATCAGGAACCCAGTAGAGAAATGAAAGCCGAGAGAGGGGAAAGCATCTTTGAAGAGATGATGATTAATCAATTAATCAAACTACAAATATATATTAAACACCTAGAATATCTTGGGTACTGTGCTAGGTGCTGGAGGTTCAAGGACAAATAATGCAACAACTCTTGTTCCCAAGATTGTATGTATATATGTGTATGTTGTTGTCTTTCTTTACCCTTTCATCTCCTCTCTCAGGAGGTGAGCCTATTCTTTATCACTGGACATAGATGATTTTAACAATTATTAGAGTTCTTAATGACTCAGACCTATCAAGAAGAATGATGGTTGGGAAAAATCCATTCAATTATGCAATTAACATGTTATTGGTAAATTTGGAGATGGCTCTTCCAGTTGAATTATGAGGTCAGAAGTCAAATTGAAAAAAGGTTTAAAAGTGAGAGATAGAAGACACAAAGACCCCCATTATAAATTACTTTCTTAAGGATTTTAGTCAAGGAGAAGAGAGACATAATATGACTCTGATAGTAGTCTAGTAAGATCAAATGAGATCTTTGAAGACTGGGGAGATATTGATGTGTTTAAAGGCAAAAGGGAAGAAACCAGTAGATAGGGTAAGATTAAAAATAAAGAGAAGTGCAATGAGAAGGAGTGGGTTCCAGGATGTAGATATAAGAGCTAGTCTTTTCAAGAGGAAAGTCCACCCTTTCATCTGATTTAGCAGAAAAGGAAATAATGGGGGAGGATGTTGGAATAATATGAGATGAGGATATCATGAATAATGGGAACTCAGGGAGCAGTCTCAATGGTTTAGTGAAATGTGAGTCAGGGTCCTCAATAGAGAGGGTGGGAGGCAGAGGACTTTGTGAGACTTAAGGAGAGCATTGGAACTAGTCCAGTTCAGATTAGATAATACAAATTTGTAGTGAATCAGATCAACATGTGACACCAAATGTCTCCTACAAGACTTGAAAACCAGTGCATGACTATGAGGCCAGTCTTGTTTCTGTGTGTTTTACATGTAGTCCTACACAACAACGCCTTGGGGTTCTGGAGGCCTCTGACAATGGGAGTGTTCCAGAGCAGAGCATATAGCTGTCTGCCAGTTCCTGAGGGTGCCTCTCCCCATGCTTCTCTCTTGCTTCCTCATGCCAGGATCCAGAGTCATCCAAAACTGTCACCCAAGTGTTGATCTTGTTCTCGCTGCTTGAAGGAATGACATATTGCTAAGATCTGGGACTAAAATTCCTCACACTGGCTTCATGCCCAGCCAGGTGTTCCTTGAACTTTGCTGAGTCCTTTCAGAGAAACTTGTAAGCCTATCAATTGTCTCTGAATAAGAAGTAGGGGTCCAGCGAGGACCTGCTAAAGAATATAAGCTAGAAGAATATTTAGAATCTGAGCTGAAAAAGACCTTGCACATTTTCTTTAACATTCCACTTCCTGGCTATTCCCCAATCATACTGTCCATATTGTGGCCATCATCCTCATCCTCATCCTCTTCTTCCAGCCTCTCTCTGAAAGTCCCATGACTCAGGTAAGCTTTCACCTTATCACAAACCATGCCTCCACTGATCTTTTCCAGGTATTTCCATTCTATTTCCCCACTCTCATAAATCTCCCACTTCCTGCTACCTTCCTCATTAAGATGCAAGATCCTTGAGGACAAAGGTCATCTTTCTTGTTTGTATTTATATTTATATTAGCAAAGCACAGGCA
Organism: Macrotis lagotis; assembly: GCF_037893015.1. Lineage (NCBI taxonomy): Eukaryota > Metazoa > Chordata > Mammalia > Peramelemorphia > Peramelidae > Macrotis > Macrotis lagotis. Next base: position 170,962,024 of record NC_133665.1, read on the forward strand.
TTGACAGGTCATAAGAATTTAATAAATGTCCCTTTTTCTCTCAATCTATTTATCAATCTATCTGTCTCTTTATCTCTCTATATATCTATCTACTGTCCCATACAAAGAAAAATCCTTACTAGTACATGACCATGCTCCTTCCACTTGAACATAGTGGGTGACAAAGAACTCAGTACCTTATCAGGTAAAATATAATATTATTGAACAACTCAAATCAGTAAAAGTCCTTTTTTTGTGAGGGGGATGAGTTTAGATATAAAATTGAACTTGTTTAGAGAACTCCAAGTAATTTTTAGCTTTCCCTTCTGATGAGAATCAGTATGTCATTTGAAATTTAGCTTTCATTTATAAGAGTTACCAGGGAACTGAGAGCAAGCACATAGTCAAACGCTATGTGTCAGTGACAAGACTTGAGCCCAGGTCTTTCTAGTTCTAAGACAAGTCCTCTGTTCCTATCCCACTCTACCAAAATCTGCACTATAACTACTTTCTTTTGGTCCTTGCTCAGCCTTCTGGAAACCCACAGAATATGTTTCACCCTAATAAAACGCTTCTCCCTAGCCACCATTCCTTTTCCTCCCACTCCTTTATATATGCTATTTCCAATTATTAGGATATAAGATTCTTGAATTCATCTACTTTAAAAATTTTTTTATTTGTATCTTCAGGACTCAACCTTGTCTTTGATTAATAATATATTCTTTTATTTAAGATTTTTTGCAAGGCAATAGGGTTAAGTGACTTGCCCAAGGCCACACAGCTAGGGAATTATTAAGTGCCTGAGGTCAGATTTGAATTCAGGTCCTCCTGACTCCAGGGCTGGTGCTCTATCCACTACGCCACCTAGCCACTCTCATAATATATTCTTAATAAGTGTTTTGTGTTCATTCATTCATTGTTAATATTTTTGTCCTAAAACATAATGCCCCAAACTTAAGACAGTACTTCAACTTTGGTCTTGTCAGGGTAGAATACAATGAAACTTTGTGAGATTATATATTTGAGTCAATAGAGACCTTAAAGTGCCACAAGTCCAACTCCTCCACTTTATATAAGGGAAAATGAAACTGGGAAAGAGTGAAAAATTTGTCCAGGATCAAACTTATAAATGTATGAACCATGATTTCCATTCAGGTCTTCCTGTGCCATCTAACTGCCTATCACATTCCTTGATCTGGACTCTCTATATTTTTAAATGTAACCCAGAGTCACTTAAGTTAATTCTTTCTTATTTTCTGATACCATCACTATAATATATGAGATCTAGTGGTTATCTCACAGAACCTCAGAGTTAGAAAGGACCTCAGAATAGCCATTAAGTCCAATCCATATTGTTTATTTGTATTTGTTTAGATTATATTGGACTCTTTGTGAACCTGTTTGGGCTTTTCTTGGCAAAGACACTACTGTGGTTTGCCATTTCCTTTTCCATCTCATTTTTTTTGAGATGAGGAACTGATGCCATGGTCAATAAAGCTAGTATGTGTTTAAGACCAGATTTGAACTCTAGAAGATGAGTTTTTCTGATTTCAGGCCTGAGACTCTATTTACTACCCATACAAAAACAAGTAAAATGAGGTAATAGTCATTGTAAAGTGCTTAGTACATTTCCTGGGATAATAAATACCATAAAAATGCTAATTCCTTTCCCATCTCCTTGATCAAATCCCTCTCTCTAAATCCTGGATAAATGGTATTTCTTAAAAACCTTTCCAGGAGGGGAAGGGAGAAATTCAAGGCAGTTGATCAAACTGCTTTGTACTCCTCCCAGGTCCTATAATGTAACTGCCCAATTATGGGAAAAGAAAACAAAGGGAGGTCTAAATATGACCCACAAACCTGTGCCATTTTGGCTCCAATTTCTAGGTTGTCTCTTTTCATTCTTAAAAGAAGGAGATTAGTTATGACCTAATTTCAGTATATACTATGGCCAAACATCAATACAAAAAGTACCATACCAGGCCTATAGAAAAAGAATGAAATGACAAACTCTCCTAGAATAGATTAGGTAATAAAATGATATTACATAAACCATCCCTAAGTCCTTGCCTGAAATGATGCATTAACTTTTAGACTTCTCATCTTCAAAATGCTTGAGCTGAGGATTATGGAAGATGAGCAGATGGCCATGAAATAAATCAAAGTCATCTTAGCAAAGGAGCATCAGAGGAGACATGCTGTATACAAAATTTTCAAAGCATATTAAAGAGATTAAGGGTGATCAGTGCTTTGAAGTAGCATAAGATCGTTTCTAATACCTCACCAGCATCCTCACCAACTTCCCAGGAGATCGAAAAAGAGACCAAAAGGCCAAATAAGCAACTTTAGCCAACATGAAGATTTATGGTGTAATAACTAGAACAAGGCAACCCCAAACATTAAATAAATGCTATTAATGGATTGGCTGAGTAATATGAATAACAGCTGCACCAGCCTTTCCAATAGTCATGGTGCTCACAAAATCTTAGTAACTGAGAAATGGAAGGCAGGCAAAGAGATCATCCCAGGAAATCCCTATATCGTGGAGCCCTGAGACCCAGAGGGATCATACAACTTACTTTAGACTGGGACCAATGGCAGATTCCTGGTTAGATTGACCCTGCCTCAGTAATGAACTAATCACTAATTAGAATTATAGAAAATATATTGTCTACCCATATCATTGTGGAGTTATTATTTTAAAATCCTGTTCCTCAGAATAATTAAAGGATTTATGTAAAGGAATAAAGTCTGAACTTGTAATCAAGAGGGCCTGGACTCAAGCCCTACCAGACTTTGACTACTTTAATGATCCTGGGCTAGTCACTGATCTCTCAACCTCAGTTTTCTCATTTTAAAATGAGCATAATAATAATATTAGCATTTTCTTCTAAGAGATTGTTAAGAAGGTAAAATGAAATAATATATTTAAAGCATTTTGTAAAAGTTAAGTTACATATATGTGTATAGACTTATACATATATATGTGAATAAATAATGAAGAAGTAATTTAAGAGGACCAGAAAAATTATCCAGTTATTATAATTGATGCTGTTGTTTTGTTTTTCATCCTTCCTTCTCCAAGGGGACCAATGACTTCAGGAGGGTAATATCTTGACTTGCAAGAGAATTGGATTTAAGTAAAGTAGGGATGTGCAAAATTATCAGCCCCACTCTCTCTACCAGAGTCATTGAGGTCAAGATGACATGAGGGGCCTAGATACAGGAGGAGACCTGAACCTTTGAAGCGAAGATCTTTACTGGGCATTAGTCAATACCACCCATTAAGTAGTTAAAGGCTAGGCAAGAATTGAGGTAAGAGATTGTTTACTTTGCTTTCATAAAAGAATCAATCTTGGAGAGGAAGACCCTCAGAGTTTCTAAACAGCACAGAAACAACTGCTATTACACTTAACTCTGAGTCTTCAGAACCCCATAAATAAGCAAGGGAAGTTTGGGCCTGAGCCAGTCATTGATTGATCAGTGAAAACCAAAGTGATTTGGGTTTAAAGAGATGATCAAATAGTTCCAGTTGAATATATATTTTAGAAATCATAAATGAAGACTATATGAGACAAAAGAATTAATTGTCCTAGCTTATATAAACAAGATAAAATAAATAGGGAAGAAAATAAAATCTAGCCCCCCCCCATTACAAGATACCTTGTGAAGTATAAGTAATCAAAATTTAAATTCCTTTGGTCAAAGCACCCACATGTAAGGATATGACACCCCACATGGACAGAGGGAGAAAGAACAGGAGGTGGGAAAGGAGGAAGGAGGAGATAACATCATTTCCCAAGGAAACTGCATTGTTGGATCCTGGCGGGGGAGGGGGTGTCAGCTACTATAATCCACAGATTATTGTTCATTCTCAAAGAGTAGTGACTTATAAATGAACTGGATTTAAATGAGGTAGAACTGTGCAAAGTTATCAGCCTCACTCTCTCTTTCAGAGCCATCAGAGTCCAGTGATAAGATTTAGGTCAAGACTCCTGGAAATGACTCCCAGCTATTCTAATAGCATTAACTGACTATCCAGTCTGTCCCAAAAGTCTTGGTATTTAATGTTAACAGCTTTAAGCTGTTAGTTTAAACCACATTAAGACTTTTGGAAGACCCAGTAGAGTACTTTATGACCTTATAAGACATTGTGCATACATTATCTCCATTGATTCTTTTAATAACCTTCTGCATAGTAACTATTATTGTCCTTCCATCTTACAGAGGAGAAGATTGAGTCTCCATGCGGATAAATTACTTATTCAGAACCATGTATCTGATAACTGAGGGGAGACTCAAATTCAAGTCTGTCTGAACCAGAGCCCAACATTCCATACACAATACCACATTTTTATAGTTATAATGGAGAAACGGATTCTAAAAATAATAACTCCTCTAAAATATAACTTATTTTCTATGAGATTATTATTTGAATTCATACTGACATATGTAGTAGGTAATACAACTACCAGGACACAGCTCTGCTTAGCCATGATCCATCTGGCTCTCTCCCTCTCTGCCATGCCAATGACATGACTCTATTGCCATTCTTCTCTCTCCTATTGCCCCTTTCTTCACATAATTGCCTTTGGAACTTGGAATTGGAAGACCATGTGGCAAATAGAGCCCCAGAGAATTCAGCAATTGGCAACTAAATTTCATATTCTTTCCAGAAAAATATTGTATTTCTAAAGAGTCAGCTTGGCAGAGTGGGATCTATTTGAATTCTGATACTTACTGAAGATGTGACCCCAGACAAGTACTCTAACCCCTCAGTCCCCCTAAACAACTCTCTCATATAACAAATAGACATTTTTTGCTGAACAAATTGGTAAAGAGAGTTTTCTTACTGGGAGTCTCCTCTGTTAATGGAAATCACAAGACCAGTACAAGAACAAAAGCTTGTCTGTCCAGGTCATGGTGGTTATTGTTTATAAAGAACTAAATGCTAGATTCAAAAGTATTATGCTAAGAAATCTCTCACAAATTTCATTGCCATGTCCTCTTTAAACATATGCTTCTGTCCTTCTGTCTCTCCCTGTTTATATCTATTTTTTCTCTCTCTTATCCCTCTTTCTTCTGTCTTTCTCTCTGCCTCTGTCTCCCCTTGTCTTTTTGTCATTCTGTCCCTGAAGGAAAATCACAACTGTTTTACTAGATGAGATTTGGCTCAAGCCAATGCCCTATTGGTTGCCACCTCCCAGATCCTGAGAATCATATTGGGAAGGAAATCCCTTCCCATAGTGTTGGGGGGAGCAAACATATAGTCTTCAAACTTCTTGGCACACTTTTAAATGGCAAAGCTATATGCTTCAAGATTTTTGGAGGAGTGGAGGTTGGGGTCCCTCCCCCAGGACATGCCAACTAGATAATAGTGAATGAGTGGAATTTCACTTGATTTGTTTGACTTCAAGAAGATGGGGGGGGGGTTAAAAAAAAGCTATTTTAATTGCTGAAGAAGTGATTCATCCAGAGGAGAATCTGGGTAAATACTCATCCAGATTGTTCCTCATTTTAGCCCCACAATATCTGGGTTTGGAACAGAAGCCATGAAGATAGAAGAAGAGAACCACTAATTGACTTCCATTTTCCATCATTGAAGAGTTTTACTGTGAACTGTTTGAGCATGAGTTCCCTCTCTTCTGATAATGGCTCCCAAGTTTTCTGCTATTGAACCAAAAAAAAACCCAAAACAGCAGCCTCAGCTATCTCATCATTTTGGAATCAGGCCTAGGGGCAGGCTTTAAAAAGGGAACAGTTTCTCGCTTCATTTTGCTCTTTAGAATCGCAGTTTATCTTTTTAGAAAAGAGCAATAGCAGGATTATTTTTAGAAGAGACGCCACTAGGACGGCTTGGCAACATAAGCCAGTAAGGGCTCAGGTAGCCATTTTGTTGGGTTGAGGCGCTCCTGGGCATGCTACCCACTGGCCTAAGGTAGGTCAGTGGAGGCCCATCAGCCCCATGATGAGAATGTCTGGATTATTTACATTGAATAGTCGGGGTCGAGGTTCAGTGGAAAGAGCACTGGCTCGTGAGAACAATTATTATCATTACCATTTAATTATGCAGTTTTATAACACCTTAAAATTTGCAAAGCTCTTCCTATAGCTTGTCTCATTTCATCTGAAGTCACAGGACTTAGATTTAAATCCCACTTCTGTTGCTTGTTACTTGTTATGAAGCAACTACTGTGTGAGAAGAACTATGCTAAGCAAAGGAGATATAAAAATAGACAAAAGAAAGTCCCTGCCCTCAAGGAACTCACAATCTAATAGGAGACAACAAATATATGCAAAGCAAGAACATAAATAGAAAATAATTAACAGAGAGAAGACACCACAATTTAGAGGTATTGGACAATACTTCCTGTAGAAGGTGGGGTTTTAGTTGCACTTAAAGGAATACAGGGAAATCAGTAGACAGAGCTGAGGAGGAAAAGCCTTCTCATCAAAGAAACCCTAAGATACCACTAACTCTTCTAAATAAATCAAGTCTTTTATTTCACTGGTGTGGCTACTCCTTCCTGGCTTCCTCCAAAATTCAGCTTAAATACCACCTTCTGAAAGATGCATTTCCTTTTTGCCTCAGCTGCCAAATCTCCCATCTACTCTGTATCATGTATACATCTGTTTATTTTCATGTTCTCTCCCTCATTAGAATGTGAGCTCCTTATGGGCAGAGATGATTTTTGCCTTCCTTTATTTCCTAGGCACTTAGCAAAATGCTTTATGTCAGACTTAATTTCTTGATTGATTGAGTGATTGATTGATTACTTCGGAACTTCACAACTATGACTTACCATCTTGGAGACTCAGAGAATTTGGAACTTGCAATGGTTTTAAAAAAAAAAAAGTGATGTCGGTGATTCTTCTCTTTTGAACTTTGTTCCTCTGGATCCAAAGTCTAACCTGTTCCTTATTTGGAAACTCAATTTGGAGGTTTTCCCTTATATCAAGAAAGAAAACAAACAAGTCAAAATCTCTTGCTACTTAAATATGGATGATAAATCAGGAAAACGATAGTCTCCTTGTCTTTGTCTTTTGCTTTGTCTTCACTGCCCATCCAGCTCTATGTTGAAATCCAGACCACAGAGATGGTTCATTCACTTTCTCCTGATTACTTTGATCCCGTACTGACCCCTGGATACAGAAGGCTATTGGGGAGAAAGAGAGGCTGGTGACTTTGCACAGTGTTCCCTCATTTAAATCCAACTCACTTTTATGTTATGGCATCATCTCCCTGATGTCATGGTCTTCTTCAAGAATGAAGAATAAACATCAATCAGTCTACATCTAGTGGAGATTAGAAGAGATAGAATAAGAACCAGTCAGTAGATTTGATTCTGATCACACCTTGAATGGGAGGGATTTGAACTTGGTTCTTCTGGAGCCAAGGCTAACCCATTCCAAATAGTTTTCCAATTTGCAAAAGCTGACCCCTTAGTCCTGAATGTTTGCCTGCTAGAGATCTTTGCCAGTGTCCTTTGGAACTCAAATTCATCAGCTGTGATGACAATCTGCCTCTAAAATTTAATACCAACATTACCCCCCTGCTAATTTCCCATTTCTATTGATGGTATCACCCATCATCACCTTATTATACAAGCACAAAATCTCAGGTTCATCTTTGATTCTTCCTCCTTCCTACCCCTCAATGTTTAATCGTTTGCCAATTTCTAACACAGAGTATTTCATCTTTGTGCTCTCACTCCCCAGTCCCCCTCACAGTGTCTGAAAGAAGGCATTTCACACACTTTTGTTATTGCCATTGTGCCTTTATAACAAAAATTAATTGCTTGGAAGTTTGCAAGAACTTTTAAAAAAATCATTCCATTTTCTTCTCACAGCAACCCCAATAGGTTAGGAATTATGAGCATTTATCAAATCATAGTTTTAAACTGGTAGAATCATCTCATCCAATGCCTTCCCTTGCAGATAAGGAAACAGAGCACCAAAGGGGGAGGGAACTTGTCCAGGGTCCTAGAGCTAGTATTAGAGATGGAAATGAACCATGGTCTTCTGACTCCAAATTTGAAATCCTTTCTACTTTATCCCACCATTTTGCTCATTTTACAGATGAGGAAACTGATGCTTAGCAAAGTTAAGTGACTTGAGCCAGGAAAGTTCCATGGAAAGAGTAGTGGTTTTGAAATCTGAGGACCTAGAATTGGATCATATTTCTGTTACTAACTCTTTGACTTCATATAAGTCATATATGGGCTCCTACATCTAGAACTTTAATTTCATAGGTTGCTTAGTATATATTTTTTCATTTTATAAATGAGTAAACTGAGGCTTAGGAAAGTTAACTGCTTTACTTGAGTTAACTTGGGTGGGATGCATCAGAGATGAGATTTGGAGCAAATACTTCTCACTCTCACATGAGGACAGACCCTCCTGAGTTTCACCTCCTAGCTTAAATGAGTAGATTGAACTTTGCAAGTGTTCAAAAAAAAAGATTTTTTTCTGACTCTGTGGCCACTACACCATACTACTTCTTCCATTATATAATTCATGGAAAAGCAGGTTTCCACCTGAACTTCCAAATAAATACTGCAATTCTACAGTGTCCCCGGTTGGCTGACCTGCTCTTTGGTTTCTGCTTTCAATCTTCCAACAAATTCATTCCTTAAGAACTGGGCTTTTCTCCCCCCACCCCTTTCCTAAATATATGCAGCATGAACCTACAAATGGATTTGCAAAGAGTTCTGGATGGACCTGGACACCTCTCTTGCCTTTGGTGCAGGAGCAGGTAACTCACCTAACATTCAAGTGGAGCAATGCAAGATGACTTGCTGTTTGTAACCCTAATGTCCATTGACCCCAAGGTCATAAGAGAAATGCTGCTTCTTCACTCCCAAAGCCCTACAAGTGTCCCTCATAACCAGAAACTTTAACCATTCACTGACTATGACTTCAGAGACACCACTGGTGAGAATGCATTCTCCTATACTCCCTGTCTCTTAAAAATGGGGGGGGGCAGCTAGGTGGTACAGTGGAAAAGCATACCTGCCCTGGAGTCAGGAATACCTGAGTTTAAATCCAGCCTCAGATACTTAATGATTGCCTAGTTGTGTGACCTTGGGCAAATCACTTAACCCCACTGCCTTAAATAAAATAAAAATTTTTTAAATGGCAAAGAATCAAAGTCATCACTGCCAATCCATCTTTTACCTGATGTCAAATTAAATCTTTTTCCTTAAAATTATGCCTTTGCTCTTAAAGTTGCTTCACAAAACTTTTATATTTAACTCACCATGAGATGATGTGTTTTTCTTTCTTCAGGTAATGGGATCAGACCTGTAATTTCACTGCTCCAGGGAAAGAAATTATCTTGGCAGTTTATAGAGTTGCCTGAAGGTTCCAAGAGGTTGTTAACAAATCAACAAGCATTTAATAGGCCTACTATGTGCCAGAAAGTAAATGCTGAGGATATCAATCCTAAAAGATGGCCCCTGCCCTCGTGGAGCTTATGATCTATTGGGAGAGACAATATATAGACAAATAGTTAGGAATAAGACATATACGGAGTAGATGGGAAGAACTCAGAGGGGAAGAAAGGAGTGTCTGGGGGACCATGACTTGTGGAGAAGGTGGGATTTGAACTTAATCTTGAAGAAATCCAGGAAAACTTAGAGATGGAACTGGGGTGGGGGAAGAGCATTCCAAGAATAGGAGATCTTATGCAAAGTCACAGAGATGGGAAATGAGAGTCTTGTTTTAGAAACTACAATGAATTGGATAGCTGTATGAATGTAAAAGAGACAATAAAGTGTAGGGAGGTCTAAAGAAGGGGCTTTTATGAAGGGAATTAGCTGTCAAACTAATGGGTTTTTTAATTATGGTTTTATTTATTTTAATTATGGTTTTATTCATTTAATTTTAAAGAAATTGACAAGTACTGGTGTTTGCTGAATGAATGGAGGAGATGATATGATTAGACAGTCTTTAGAAGAAATTGCTGAGTTGGGGATAGGTTTTTGGGGAGAAGTTTGAGACAGAGTAACCAACTAGGCTATTACAATAGTCTTCACTAAATAGGAGAGCCTAGAATAGGGAGATCTCTATGTGAGCAGGAGGTGCATAAGAAACATTCTGAGGAGGGAAACAAGATTCAACAATGGATTGAATGTTTATGATGACATCAATATTGTTAGCCTAAGAAACTTGAAGCATGATGGTACCCTTAGAAATAATAGCAAAGTTGTGAAAATGTTTCTGTGAGGGGGGGTGGTATAAAGAATGTGTTGAGGGGCGGCTAGGTGATGCAGTGGATAGAGTACTGGCCCTGGAGTCAGGAGGACCTGAGTTCAAATCCAGCCTCAGACACTTAATAATTACCTAGCTGTGTGGCCTTGGGCAATCCACTTAACCCCATTGCCTTGCAAAAATCCTAAAAAAAAAGAAAAAAAGAATGTGTTGAGTTTGAAATGCCTACAGGACAACCAGACAGTATTGAATTACTAGAGAGCCCTTAGGAGAGAAGTTAGGAATGGACATATAGATTGAGGCGTCATATGCAGAGAGGTGATAATTGAACCCAAGAGAGCTGAGAAGATCAAGTTTGTGAGAGTATAAAGGGAAAAGAGAGGAAGGTCCAAGACAGAACTCTGGAGGACACTTAAGGTTAATGGATATGACATCAATGTAGAGTGAAGAAAACTGAGAAGAATATGGAGGGGGGAAAAAACCAGGAAATATCAGTATCATGAAAATCTATTAAGGAGAAAGCATCCAGGAAAAAAATCATTAACAGTGTCAAAAGCTGCAGAGAAGTCAAGAAGATACAGGCTTGAGCAAAAGTCATTAGACTGACTAATGGGAGATTATTGGTAACTGGAGAAAGTACTTTCAATAAGCTGATGAGGTCAAAAGTCAGATTGCAAAGGTTTTTGAAACGAATAAAAAGGAGGCAAAGTTGAGTCACCTAATAGCTAATTTCTCAAGGAATTTTTCTTAAAAGGAGTGACAAGATGAGTTAATCAAGGGGTTAACTATCAATTTTTTAATGATTGGGAAGATGTAGATCTCTTATTAGACATCAGGAAAGTCAGAAGCTAGGAAGAGATTGAAGCGGTTGGCCTTGGTAAAATGGGAAGCCTGGTCAGACAAGTTGGGAGAGGATGGCATCAAAGTGGTATGTAAAGGGCTTGTATTTGGCAAGAAGGTCCACCTGATCACCTCAAGGCTGGGGTGAAGTAGAAGATAGTAGGAACAGATGTCTGAAAGATGTGAGACACAAGGAGAAAACTTGATAAATACCCCAGGGCCCAACAGCAGTCATCAGAGCTGCATCTTGATCCTAGTTTGTTTTGACTCTAAGACTGGATCTTTAGCTACTGAGCATAAAAATCCTAATAGCGAGGCCAAGGGTGTATCCTTCTGGATTTGAAGTCAAGTAGAAGAAAATACGAATTCTCTTTCTGATATCAAGTTTTTAACTCTAGATAGGTCATTTCACTTCAGACACATCTCAAAAAATTATCCACTCAAATCAAAGATGGGTAACAGTCTTTTCTGAAAAATGTTCTGAATACAATGAAAAAGAATAACCTTGACTTAACGTCATCATCATTAACATTAATAACAATAATAATATGCATTTCTTTAGTTCTCTAAGGCTTGCAAAACTCTTTCTTTAGAATGATTCTTTAAGTTATAGAGTATAAGTACTAGCCCCTCCTTGAAAGGAAATAGTTTTTCATGGGACTTATATATTTTACTGAGTTGAATTCTCATTAAACTGAGTCTCTAAGATATTAAGTGACTTGTCTTGAAGCATACACATTGAGTGTTTGAGTAGGATTCAATTTAATATCAGAGAGCCAGTAATTGTGACTGTAGAAAAGTTAAGTATTATATTTCCCAGAAGTAGTAATTTGCATAAAGAATTTTTAAAAAATCTAATATTTTGACCTTAAGATAAAAAAAAAGTTGTGAAATTCATTCTTTTTTTTTTAAACTGGAGTAAATGTCATTTCAGAAAAATCTTTGGATTGAATTTCAGCTGTCCCTACACCATTGCCATCCTTGTGAGAGGGAAGGACTGGTAGTACTTGAGGGTACATCAGATTGGCCACTCTGCAGAGGAATGACTGATGAACTCCATGGTGTTTGGTGTCAGAGGATTGTAATTTTAGAGGCAGTATTTCCTCCCCTTCTTTAGCACCAAGCGCACTGTCATTGTGACAATAGCTATTTTGTCCTAGGATTTCCCTGTGCCTCAGTTTCTTTTTCTTTAAATCAAGGATTTGGATTCAAGGGTTTCTAAGACCCCCTTCTATCTTGAAATTTGGGATCTTCTGATCCCACTCACTAAGTTACCTCATTCATCAGCTTGGATGTGTCATGGGTCTCAGCTGCTCTTCCTTTTCCCGGCATCCACATCTCTCCTTTCACAGTCCTACCTGGCTCTCCCTTCAGAAGCATAACAGTGTCACTGCAAAGAGGAAAGCTTCCTCACTTTTGCTTCCTCCTCCCATGAAATGCATCCTCCAGGTGCAAAAATGACTTGTTACATCTCTGACTAATATTGTGAAGAAATACTCAGCTAATGTGTATTGGGAGAGCAGCAAGGAAAGAGGCTACAAAGCCCACTGACTCTCTGATCATGATGAACTATTTTCTCAAACGTAAGAGATGAATCATAAAATTGCCATAGTGGACAGCATGTTGAGAAACTGGTAACTGGTCCTCTCCATTGTCACCAAGTATGGAATCGAAATGCTGTGTTTGATTTTCTAAGGGAATACAGTTTTTGTTTAGGGATCATTTAAAATCTGCAGACTGAGCTCATCTCATGTGCCTTTTGCAACTTGTTTCCTAATCCAAGGAATTACAATGCATTTTTTGATGAATAATCTCAGGATTTGGGCATTTCATTACTGAACAATCTGATTTTTTTTAAAGCCTCAGACGTCATTTCATAAGTACAGAAAGACTCTTATGTAACCCATCATATTTAGATGAAACTGTGATAGGCAGCAGTTTTTATCTCTTATTAATTATTATTTCAATAAAGTTGAGTATTGTATTTCCCAGAATTTTGAATACAGCATAGGTTTTTTTAAATTTAATATTCTGGCCTTTTCAAGATAAAAGGCATGTTATGATATTCATCTTTTATTTTCTTTTTCGATTGAGGTAAATGTCATTTAAAAATATAGTTAGATAGGGTTGTAGCAATTTACTTGCCATTAATCAACTCCACCCTCCAATTTCACTGGGAAATATGATGTCTCATTGATGCATCATTTTAGTAAATCCATTGTCAGGAAATGATAATACTTTATTTGATAGTCTAGCACTGGAATTCTATGGGCACAGGAAAAATTCTTAAAAATGCAAGATATGATTGGGAACAAAAGAATGCTTGAGAGGTGATAGAACCCATTGAAGCTGTTTAAGAAGGCTGGGAGAGTGCCAACAGGCAGATTTGAAAAGCCTGCATCAGACTCCATCCAAATCCTCCTCCTGCTGCTACTCAATTTCCATATACAAAGACATAAAATCATTGGGAAGGAAAAAACCATGGGCCTCAGCATATTTTTTCCCCTTTTTGTCTTAAGCAGTAGGAGCCCATATCAGTGGGGAGCCTTGATAGACTTCTCAGGGGTGGAAGGATTTTACTCCCCAGGTGAAAAGCACATGTAAAGGAGAGGAATTTCCCAGCCATTTAAATGGAGATGCATACTTGTAAATAAACTAACACATCAATCATATTTAGTAATGTACTATGTGTCTAAGTGCCCATGAAAATGAGTTTTTATGACCCAGATTCTCTCCCAAGAGCTTATGTCACTCCTTCATCACTGGAACAAAACTCTTAGTCTAAATGTCTAAGTTACAATGAGAATGAGTTGAGCATCAGGAAGAAGGAAGCCCTGTATCTCTTAAAACAAGACATCTGTTACAAAGGCGTCAGCCGATGACCTTGTTATGAGTTTAAATCCAAGTAACATTATCTAAGAGGGAGGCATGACCCTTCTGAATTCAGAGGGAAAAAGAAGATACAATAGAAAGTGTTTATGAATTCTATTTAAAAATCCTATTTTCAAAATAGAATCATGATCACCCATGATGCTGAAACTAATATTCATTCTAGAAGACATTCAATTCTTCAAGCAAGGCTTCCGGCACTCTTCTGTAACTAATAACCTAATTTAATTTGCAATGTCTATGTTGGAACTGACTGTCCTGGAATTTTTTTTTAAATTGTAATTTTTCTTCTATGAAATTCTAAATTAGTCTTCAGGCTCACCCACAACTACAGCAGCGCTTACAGCTGATTCTATAATCTAAGCCCTGACAGGCTTTGCATTTTAATGCAGCGTCTTGGTGGGGGTAGTCAGAGGCAGCAGGATGTGGTGGAGAAATGGTCAGTCTTAATCTGAATCTTTCAAATCTTCACTCAACAACTTGCTATCTGTGTGACTGTGAGCCATTCATATTAACAATCATTTTCTTAGGCTAAAAATGAAATAACAAAAAGTTAGTTTTATCCAATGAAGTTTTATTCTCTAGGATCTTGCCAAACCCATGGGTGGATAGTATCATTAAAGAACCCTACCAAGAGCTTAATGAAGAAACAATATTTATAGAAATCTCACAAAGGATCATAAAATTTTGGAGCCAACCAATCAGGTTACACATTAGCATATTAATACATTAAAAATGTCATTGATTACTTTATGATTCTCTAACCCATCTGTGAGGTCTCTTCTAGATCAGAACTGACAAAGCTCCGATTAGCAACAGGACTACTGTCTCCTCTTCTGACTTGATATTTTATGTTGTTATCAGATATAATATTGACATATAAAATATTGGCATTTCTCCCTTTTCAAAATGTCACAAGTCGAAGAATTTCTTCAGTCTCTTATAGAGATCACCAGACCCGTTTCCTGCCATCTCAAGATGGTCTATACTCTTGTTTACACAATTGTGAAAACCCAAATTTGCAGATACAATTAGAGGGGGACTAGGCTGTTTCACACAGCCAGAGCTGCCTTCAGCTTTATAACTGGAGAGGCACAGACCTTTGGAGGCAGAGGCTGACATTTAGACTTACAAATCACAATTAAAGACAGATAAAACAATTTTTGATCAGAAATATAGAATTAAAGCATATCAGATTTAGACAGTCATCTCACCTCAAAGGACCTCAGGATTCTCATCTATGAAATGGTGTTGGACTGGATGACCCCTTAAGG
This sequence comes from Macrotis lagotis, assembly GCF_037893015.1. Lineage (NCBI taxonomy): Eukaryota > Metazoa > Chordata > Mammalia > Peramelemorphia > Peramelidae > Macrotis > Macrotis lagotis. The sequence goes on from NC_133665.1 coordinate 170,977,218, forward strand.
GGTCCTCAGATTTGATATATGATTTTTCCCTGTACAGTAAAAAGAATACTGGATTTGAAAGTAAAGAGCTTGTGTTCAAATTCTGATTCTATTAATCTGCTATCTGGTAATATAGAGAAAGTAACAATTTTTCTTAATCTCAGTTTCTTCATATGTAAAACCAGTTTGGGAGAATTGATCTAGCTTATCTCTGAAGCTCTTGCAGTTGTAAAATTGATGGTTCTGTGATTTTATAGTCCTAACTGTGTAAACTTAAGGTTTCTATCCCCAGGCAACTCTCCAGGACTATTAGCTCTAAGGAAGAAGAAAAATAAAGAAGGAAGAGGAGGAGGAGGAAAAAGAAGGAGGAGGGAGGAGGAGGGTAGAGAAGTGGAGGAGGAGGAGGAGAAAAAGGGAAGAAGGAAGAGGAAGGAGAGAAGAGCTAACATTTATGTAGCATTTATTATGTGCTATTCACTGAGCTAAACCCTTAATAATTATCTCATTTGATTTTTGAAACAGCCCATGTGAGCAGTGCTATTATCCTCAATTTAAAGATGAGGACACTGAGGAAAACAAGTTAAAGTGACTTGACCAAAGTCATACAATTACTATCTGAGGTCAGTTTAAACTCAGGCCTTCCTGACTTCAATTCTATTTTCTACAGGAAATGTTTTCCAACCCATTTCCTGTATCAAGTGGAATTTTAGTGTTTTCCCTCTTTTTAATTGCTTCCTACTTATTCTGTCTATAGTTTGTGCATATTTGTCTGTCTTTTCAATTAGATCATAAGCATCTTACAAACAGGGACTGAATTTACCCTTTTATTATATCAGTAACACTTGGCACAGTACTGGCATACAGTTGGTGCTTAATAAATGTTTATTGATTAACTGACTGCCTGTAGTAATTACTCATTTGGTGTAAGAGTTAGTCTAGGTGGCAACAGAGGTCCCTCCCAGGTCTCAAATTCTGTGATTCCACAAAATTAAAATAACATAATCAAATACATTGACATGACTATTCTCTTTTCTATCCTAGTGTAACCAAGCAGTTCTGATGAGACTGATTTATCCCTGTGACTTGGTCAAAATCTATTATGTCCGGAAAACTCCATTGTCAAATTCAGATGGGGGTAGCAGGGAGACATGCCAGAAACCAACTGGAAAAGCCAGAGGGAAATGGATTCAGAGAAAATATCATGAGATCATGACCTCGTGGCATGGGAAGCTCCTTTTTATCTGAAGAGACAAAGCAGTGATTTTCCTTGCCCATGGCCAGCCAAGTGGTGGTGCAGCCTAGAGAGTCTCTAGAGCTCAATCTGCTGACAGCTGTCTCAGTTGTACCACAAACCACACTGAGAAGAAATGTGCACCTACAGTTCTGGTATTCCTCCTCCCTCCCCCACTTCTTTCTTTACCAGTTGGCAGTTCCTACTATGAGCTTAGCAAATGAAAATCTTCTATTAGAGAAAAATGCCTTTTCTTTCCATCTTAGATAGGTATAAATACGCTTTTTTAAGAGAACACTGTTTTGGAGAAGCAAACTCATGTACCATTCCATGTCTACAATGAATAAAGGTCTTTTAAGTGTTATATAATCAAAAATAGAACAGAAAGGACTTCAAAGACAGGTCCCTTTTCATTTTTTGAGACAAGATATTTGCCCTTTTCAGAACTAGACTCTGTCTTTTGGCAAAGAAAAAACTGGATACCAGGCAATTTTTGTACAAAGAAAAGGGTTTTCTTTCTTCTATAAATCAATTTTTGCTCAGAGAAAAATAATATATTCATACTGCAGACATATATTCACATATGCACAAACACACACCACTTTTGCTTAAAAGGTTCAATGAATGAGGAAGAAAGGAAAGAAGGAAGGAAAGAAGAAGGGAGGCAGGAGGGAAGAAAGGAATAAGATAGGGACCAAAAGGGAAGGAAGAATAAATGAAAAGAGAGAAGGAGGCTGGAAAGAAAGAGGAAAGGATTGAAAAAGGGAATGAATGGGAAAAGGGAAGTTGGAAAAAGGAAGAAAGAGGGAGAAGGGATAAGAAATAAAGAGGGGAGGAAGAAAGGAAGGATGAAAAGTAGAAAGGGAGGAAAGGTTGTAAGAAGAAGAGAAACTGAAAAGAGAATAAACAGGGAGATGGAGGAGGAAAGAGGACTCTTGTCTTTTCAATCAGTGGTCAATACCTGAAATTTTCCTCTAAGATCACAAATCCTACAGTCTCCAAGTTGGGAGGGATCTCCAGTACAATCTGCTTGACCAATGATCATTCAGATTTAGCTTATGGTCATCTAATAAACAGTAGCTCCTCTCCAGAGGTAGTTCATTACTCTTTGAGACAGTTCTAAATGTTAGGAAGTTTTCCTTCAGATCAAGCTCATATTTGGCTCTTAGCAACTTTAACCCTTGCTTCAGCTCTACCCTCTGATGTCAAGTAGTAAAGCTCTAAAGTCTAAGCCATCCCCTATCAAATATTGCTCCTAGTTTTTTCCCTCTCCAAGCTAAACATCCACAATTGCTCAACTGATCCTGATTATTTATAAAGAAGATTGAATTCCAGGTATTTTTAAAATCTCAAAATGATGTCCATTTTTTTTAGGTTTTTTTTTTGCAAGGCAATGGGGTTAAGTGACTTGTCCAAGGCCACACAGCTAGGTAATTATTAAGTGTCTGAGGCTGGATTTGAACTCAGGTCCTCCTGACTCAAGTCAGTGCTCTATCCACTGTACCACCTAGCCGCCCCATCAGTTTATTTTAGAAAATGAATTTTTTCAGACAATTCATTCAATTCCACCCCAAATATTTCATTTATTTCATTTTTTATCCATTTCATTTGGTTATCTATTTAGTAAATCAGCCTTAAGCCCATTATCAACTACAAACTAGTGTTTGCCTTCAAAATATAATAAATTTACATGAGATTTAAAAATTGGCAAGCAACTATATTCATTGTCAAATATCAGATTTGACTCAACTGGATTTCTGATACAATTGCCCATAAGTTCTATGAACACAGACTCAGTTTAAGGGCAAAAGATGCCTGTGCAATAGGTAATAAAATGATAAAAGCACTCAGATCAAATTTCAAGGTGTCTCAAAGAAGAAAAGATATTAAAACAAGGGGGAAAATCATGGATGATATTAGTGCAAAAATATGTCTTCAAAGAGAAAGAAAACATTGTATAAATATAAAGTAATGCAAAACAGTTTCAAGAGGGAATTAATACTAACAGCAGGAAAAATATAAGAAAAGCCATCAATCAGAAGATGAAACTGAACTGAGCTTTAAAAGAAGTGAGGGATTCTGAGAGTTGAGTTGAGTTGAGTAACAAGTGGATTCCAGGTAGGGAGAGAATCTGTACAAAGAAATGGATACTTGAAAATCTCAGAATATCCAATCCATACTAATCATATTAAAAAAAACACTCAATGAGTAATAACTTTTTTTAGTTTTTAGTTTTAGTTTTTGTTTTTATTTGGAAGGCAATGGGGTTAAGTGGCTTGCTCAAGGGCACACAGCTAGGTAATTATTAAGTGTCTGAGGTCAGATTTGAACTCAGGTACACCTGACTCCAGAGCCAGTGCTCTAGCCACTGCACCACCTAGCCGCCCCCAGAGTAATAACTTTTTAATCTAACTATATTCAACAAATAACTTGTGAGGCCCTATACTAGATATGTGGGGGAGTACAAAAATGAAGCTACAGAGTTTTAACAATTGAGAAGAGCAACTGGGTGGCAAAGTGGATAGAGCACTAGGCTTGGAATCAGGAAGACTCATCTTGAGTTCAGATTTCTCCTCATTCTTGCTAGCTGTGTGATTCTGGGAAAGTCAACTCTATTTGCCTTAGTTCCTCCTTTACAAAGATGAGCCAGAGAAGGAAATAGCAAGATACATGGCAAGAGAACCCCCCAAATGAGATCATGAAGAATCAGATATGACTGAAAAGTGACTGAACAGCAACAGACCCATTAGGGGTGACAATCCAGTGGGGGAATAAGATAAGTTCATATATGCTTCTCTAGCTAGGTACATATATACAATATGTAGGAAAATATAATCTCCTTGAGGGCAGGAACTGTTTCATTTTTCCAGTGACTAGCACAGGATGATAGATTTGCTGATTGACTGACTTATTGATAGTACCATAAGTGCTTGGGAGAGAGCCTACTAGAATGACAAAGTTTAGGAAGGAGAGATAATTTTTGGTTGGAAAAAATAAGGAAGCCTTCATGGAGGACTTAGCTTCTAAACAAGTTCTAAAAGAAAAGGAAAGATTTCAAAAAGGATAAAGGTTTCTTGAGAGACAATTCCAGACATGAGAATAATATATACAAAGACATTGGGGCAGGGGAGGGAAGCATAACATCAGAGAACAAAGTGCCTCAGTCTAAGTTTATTTGACCTTGAAACCTCAGAAGTATGTCTCAGCCTCTAGATATCCGATTAGTTCTGCTTTGAGAAATACACTTTCTGGATCTGATCATGTCATACCGTTATTATGCTCTAGTCACTCCCTATTATCTTTAGATAGGGAGTTTACAAAGAATTTTATAAATGGTATTCACTTGATCTTCCAATTAGCATCCCAAGTTCTACAATCTGGTCTTTCTAAGATTTCTTACACTCGACTCTTCTCCATAAATTCTATGGTTAATCATGCTGATGAAAACTGAAAGCAGGAGACCACTTAGCCACCTGTTAGAATTGTCTAGATCAGAATGAATGAAAACTGAAGGAGAAAGTAAAGGACTCTGGAGATGAGAGATGAAGGAGACAAAAATGTCAGCAGACCCAATGGATTTAGTCTGACTACCTGGGAAAAACACTGAAACTGGGGAAGTTAGAGGGAAAATCAAGTTTGGAAGGGCAGGTGATGACTTTACTTTATATAATTATATAATTATATTGAGTTTGGGATGATCAGGAGTGTAGCCAAGTTAAAGGCCTTTGGCATTTGGAAATGCAGAACTGGGAACCAAATCCTATTAACGCTTTTTTGGTCAGCACCATGACTTTAAATGACAATTTTTGTGGTCAGCACTGAGCCTGGAAAAAAGTGGGAGAGTCAGAGAAGTCAGATAGCATTTAACAATCCATGGGATGAGGGCTAAGAGGAGGTATGCAGAGGGAAAGGTGATAATGGGGATATTTAAAACAGAAAAAGGTTATTTATGATTCCGATTAACTAGATTGAACAATTGTAATGCCTTTAGTTAGCTTATTCTGAGAGTAAAAATGCAACTCAACTGAGTATCCAAGCTATATTTGACAGTGAATCAAAAAAGCCAACAATATGAAAGCATTTTAAATGACTATAGCTTTTATTTTTATTTGAAAACTGCCCATTTATATCCTTTAATTGCTTTTGTTATTCATTCTTTGTTTCTGAAGCAGACCAATGACATCATGAGAGTCTAGATTTAATTGAGGCAGAGTTAAGCAAAGTTATCATCCCTAGTTTCTCTTCTAGTCATTGAAGTTCAGTAGCAAGACAAAAGTCAAGATGATTGGCGATGACCTGGGATGCAGAGTATGACCTTAGCCTTTCTAAATCAAGGTCCTTTCTCAGGTTTCAATTTGTCTGAGGCAATGCCAATTCAATGACTAAGGGGTAGGCAAGAATCGAGATAGCTAAAATTCCAGTCAATCAAAAGGCAGACTTTTTTCTTTTGGTATCTCTAGCATAAGTGAAGCTATAACAAAAAGATAGTCTCATGAAAGAACCTGCTGAAGAAAAGACTTAGGAGAGATATGACAACTGTTTATAAAAATTTGAAGGAGGAGGCCTTTGACCATTTTTCAATTGGAGAAGGACTCTTTTTTTAAATAAAAACACATGATCAGTTTATATTTGAAAATTGAGATCTTTATTTGAGAAATGTGCTGTAAATAATTTTGATATTTCTTCATTGTCTGTTATGACTTTTAGAGTTATGCAGTTTCCCTTATTATCTCTTTTAATTGCATCTATTTTTGCTTTTACTTTTTATGAGATCTGTATTGCTACCCCTGGCTTATTTACTTTAACTGAAACATTAGATTCTGCTCTAGTCCTTTATTTTAACTCTGTGAGTATCTTTCTCTTTCCAATGTGTCTCTTATAAACAACATATTGTTGGATTTGGTTTCTAATCCAATCTGCTATCTACTTCTGTTTTATGGATGAGTTCATCCCATTCACATTCACAGTCATGATTACTATGCATTTCCTTTTCCTTCCATCCTATTCTCTCTCTCTCTCTCTCTCTCTCTCTCTCTCACACACACACACACACACACACACACACAAACACATATTCTTATATATTTTGATTTGCCATTCTATTTTTATTTATTTTTATTTTTTATTTAAGGCAATAGGGTTTAGTGACTTGCCCAAGGTCACACAGCTAGACAATTATTAAGTGTCTGAGGTTGGATCTGAACTCGGGTACTACTGACTCCAGGGCCAGTGCTCTATCCACTGTGTCACCTAGCTGTCCCTTTCTCTCTCATTCTCACTCTCTCGTTCTCTCTCTCTCTCTCTCTCTCTCTCTCTCTCTCTCTCTCTCTCTCATCCTGTCTCACCATCTACTTTGCTTTTAACCACGGCTACCATTAATGCACCCTTCTTTTATCATTCTCTTTCATTTAAAAGGATATATTGAATTTAACAGGAATATCAACATTGCCTTGCTTATCTACATCTCCTGGATACATCTTTTAGCATTTACATTGATTGACAATGAGGCAAAAGAGAGAAAATATGTGAGTCTTGTTCTTGCTCTGGCCTTCTCCTGTTTTTTGGCAGCATCCCCATGTGATATAGAATGGATGTTCTGGTAGAAGATGAAAAGCCTTTTAGGCATAACTTTAACTGAATTTTTGATAACACTATGGGTGCCTGACGACCAGAATAAACAAAATAAATGTCAGGGCAAGAACTGTGCATTTGCAAATCATCTGCATAGAAGAGGCCACTGATGTTATGAAAATTAATGGAATCTCAGAAGAGAAATAGGAGAATTGTGGATAAGGACAGGTAGCTTATATTTGAAGCATGAGCAACAGAAGAGGACCAAGCCAGAAGAGACATAATTAACCTGGTTTTGCTATGAGTGTTGTTTTTGAAGTCAGAGGACTTTGGTTTGAAACTTGAGTCTTTCACCTATTAGGGTGACAAATTTTGCAATGAGATTTAAAAAAAATGGCAGTCATAGAAACTTGCCTCCTAACTTCCTTATTTCCATTGATGGCACCACCATTTTCCAGTTAATTTCAACAAAAGCCATTGTCTTTGGCAACAAAAATGTCATTATTGATATTGCAGAGCAGTTTCTATAGAGCAGTAAGACTGGAAGCCAGATTGCAAGTAGCTGAGGTGTGAATGGGTGGTGAGGAAATGAAGGCAGATGGTGTAGATGACTATTTTTAGAATATTAACAATGAAGAGAAGAAAAAGAAGCATACAAATCACTTGGGAGATTGTCAGGGTCAATGGAAAGTGCTTTTCTTTTTAATGAGAGGGGAAATCTGAGGCAGGAGAGAGGGCAAGATTGAAGGTCAGTAGATGGAAGATTGATAGGGGATAAAGGAATGAGAGGGAAGGAGAGACCAAGAAGACAGGTGGGGTCAGAAGATGGTGGTGGGAGGGGTTGTTAAATGGCAAATTAAAGCATTTGAGACTGATACAGTGATAATACAGAATCATTAAAGGTTGTTGAGTTGTGACATTAGAAATTTTGCTTTAGGAAAATTAGCCTAATAGTATTGTGCAAGATGCATCAGAGGGAAGAAATACTAATAAGATATTAGGATTATAGCATTAAAACTAGAATGGAATTCATGACTACTCCAATTTCCTAATTTTATACATGAAGCAAATCTCAAGAGAAAATCAAACTTGGAAAATGCACAGCTAGTCAATTAAATGAGGCCTGAGAAGGTTATTTGGATTGATATACTATATCTTAAAATATAGAATTCTAGAGATAGAGTATACCTAACAGAGCCCAGCAAGCATGCATTTGCCTGCAATCATGTAAATCTAATCAAAAAGGCTTTAAAGTAAAAAGAAAGGGTAAGGAAGGAAAATACTTTTGATTATCCACCAAACTAGGAAAAAATAGACAACGGCAATATTTTAGGAATAGCTTGTATAAAAGCTAAGAAATCCAAGAGAAACAAAATACCCAAGGGAAAAAAGCAATAAAACCCAAGAGTTTTATTGTCTATAAACAAATACAAAAAATACAGGCAACAAGCAAGGAGAATTCAGAATCTTAAAACAAGGAGACATTCAATCATATGGTATCAATGAGACTTGGGGTGGGGGAGAGCGTATAAGTCTTATGACTAGAATATGTCTCTGAAAGGATAGCTATACCTTGTTCAAGAAAACATGTTAAAGGAAAAAGGAATATCATAATAATGCATATCAAGAAGATATAACAATGTAAGGAAGTGAAAAGGGAGTCATTGAGGAAGAGACCATGGGGGAAAAAATTGAAGGAAGCTGATACTGAAAGATATCACATATTTTCTGACCAGAATTAGTAAATGTAAAATCATTTCATAATTCATGTCATAGGTTGATACAATAATTATGAAGGACTTCAATTACCTAGAAATCTGCTAGAATACTCCTTTTACTGACGGAAAAGTAGGTAGCCATCTTTTGATGTAGTTAAATGATTATTTTATTTTTGGAAAAGGAGAGGAAGCAAAGAGGAAGAATTAGATTCTGGGTTCTATTCTTACCAGCAGGAGGAACTGGTTCCTAGGATGGATATAATGAAAACCTCAAAAGGAAGTCCCCACTCTCTGCCTTTGCATTTATATTAGAGAAAGAAAACTTGACATCATCTGACATGTCCCTTAGATTTGGGGAAGGTGAATTTTGCAGAGTTCAAAGAAAAGAAAGGGGAAATTTCGTGGAGAAATCAAATGAAGTGAACTAAAATGGGAAATTCTCAAGTACCAAAATTTGAAAGCATGAAGAGAAATAGTAACAATGAAAGTATGAAAGAAAAGTATCTAAAGGAAAAATATGGATCCAGAGTAAATTCACAACAGAATCATTGCTTTTATAGCTGAAAGAGATCTTAAAGATCACCAAGTCCAAATCCATCATTTTATAGGGAGATTCAGTAACTTTTCTAAGGACACGTGTAATAAGTGATAGAGTCATAACCTGAAGCCAGGTTCCCTTTCTTCACATCTAACACTCTTTCACTTAACATCAGGATCATTTATATAAAAATAATGGGTCTATAGGGGGATAGAACCTCAAACTTTGTTGTTATTAACACCACACTTTTACCAGCTAAAATAATAAGATATTTACATAATTAAAAAGGGAAGACAAAATTTTACATATATATATATATATATATATATGATAGGTTTTATAAGTATGTCAGGAATTTTATTATTAAATAATAATAACTAAACTTATTAAACTTATTAAAATAAGTTTAAGTTGGCAAAATAAGTCAAGGACATCCAAAAAAGGAATTTGAATCTATCTGGGGGTGGGAGGATAAGGAGATCCAAAAAGAGGTAGAGAGCTTCAGATGGATGGGATGATGATATAAGAGAGAAGGCAGAAAAGTTTAATTCATTTTGCCTCTTTTCTTTGATGCAAAGAATAAACCTTGAATATTTTTTTGAACTTGAAGAAACCAACAAAATGGCTAACAGATTATTTTCAAGATAAAGTACTGGGAGAGTTATGTGTTACCCTTGATAAGTTCAAGTCACAAAGCATAGATAAACTACATTATTATGTATTGAAAAGACTAGATGTTTTGGCTGCTGAGTCACAGTCAGTGGTGATGGCGAGATATCAAAGGATTCAGGAAGGGCAAATTTAGTTCCCAGTAGCCAAAAAAAAAACAAAAAAACAAAACAGGAATAGAGTGGAGTCAACACATTGTAAATTCAAGAAGTCTACAAAAATTATAGGTGATATTATCAATGGGACAGGACTTAAACATTTAGAAAAGGAAACATTGATCACAAAGAATAAGCAAGGAATTGCCAAAACAGAGCATGCCAGACTAACCACATTTCATTTTTTGATAGGGCTATTAAACTGGTAGATCAAAAAGTCCTGTAGCTATATATATTTTTTATGCAATGGCTTTGGTATTTCCTCTTACACAAAAGTAGTAACCTTATAGAGGCACTAAGAACAAATATTTGGACAGTCCATGGCCACCCACCTATTGAGGGAATCATTGGAAAAGTTATCAAAAGTCTCCACGTAAACCTTTCTGAACTTATACTGCTAGCCTGGGCTTCCTTCAGTACTCCTTCCACATATCCTGGTTTCCCTTCAGAGCATCTAGTTTCCTAGTATGCCTTGCCCATTTAGTCTAGAATTAAACTTATAAAAATTATGTTATATTTTAAATTTTGCTTAGTCCCAAATTCAGATTAATATACTTTCTCTTTCCCAATCTCATGACTCAAAGGACTAGATGGATCATGTCAATAAGAATAAATTTACCAAATGATGTGGAATTAAAAGATACATGACATACAATAGCTTTTGTGTTTTCTCTGGTAAATCTCAACTTCCTCAATTTATTGTTTGTATATCATCCCCCCCAAAAAAATCCAAATAGCTATTTAACACATTTTAACAATCAAGTTTTAAAATCAGTATGAGAAAATGGAGAAATCATCTATTTCACCAACATCAGTCACTGGAAGATATAAGATCAGAAGCCAGATGTTTTTTTCTCTTCCAAAGTCAACTCTTCAACTATCTCCATTTATCTCCTTTTCTGATTTCTTCTACTGAGAGGCTCCACCAGATTTCTTTGAGGTCTTCAACATCAGTGTGGCTGTAGCCTCACCAGAATATCCAGGATTCTGACTTTGATTGCAAGAAATCATCTACTGAAGAAGATGGACCCCTATTTAACAGGAAATGTGAGCTTAATCCTACCCTATTGAAGGATTCTCATGTCTGTGCTACAATGTTAGTTGTGCTTCCCATAAAATAATAGACTACATTTGTTTTGAAAATCCTGGCTACAGCACAAACATTAATGACCTTAGGCTACTGCTCTCACATGAATAGTTACAGATATTTTAACTCCCTGCTCTCTACATTTCCTATCCTTATGCCAAAAAAAACCTAAAAACAAAACAGGAAATTTCAGGGGGAAAAGAAATCTAGATTTCTTTAGCAAAACGTTTGATAATGACACATGCTAATTTGGGGGGGAAAGATGGAGAGATGTAGGTTAGATGATGATACAGTAAAGTGGATTTTAAAATGATTGAATGACCCAGACCCCCCAAAAAAATCATTAATCTTTCAGTATTGATTTGGAAGGCAGCCCCTAGCAGAACCATAAAGCAAGTGTTTAACCCAGGGCTTTTTTGCAAATTATGTCATAGATTTGGATAAGGTCATGGATGCGTTGCTTATGAAATTTGCAGATGATAGTAAGACTGGAAGGAATCTTGAACTCATTGGATGACAATCAGAATCCAAAAAGACTGAAATATTGAGCTTATTCTAATAAAATGAGGTTTAATGAGAATGAAAGTAAAATTTTACACATGGCTAAACATCACTTCACAAGAATAAGATGCAGAGACATGGTTAGATAACAGAATGCCTGAAAAAGATATGGATAGTTTATGCATTTGCATACTCAATGAATCAACACTGTGATGTGATAGTCAAACAAGTGTATGGGACCTAAGGCTTCTTAATGGATAGTACCCCCCAAACCATTGAGGTTATCATCTATCAGTCTGTGGGCTTCTTTCTTAATCATATCATATTTAGAATAATGCAATCATTTCTGGGCAATTTGGAAATTTAGGGGAAGGGCAATGATTACATAGAGATTATACGAATGTGTCAAGAAGATTATAAAGGGTCTAAAACACATGTCCATATGAAAACTGCTTGAAGAAACTAAAGATGTTTAATCTAGAGAATATATGACTTAGGAAGCATGATAGCTGACTTTGAGAATTTGAAGTTCTATTATGTAAATGAGAGATTGTCATGTCCTATTTGATCCCAGTGGTCAGTATTAGAAATGGAATAGGAATTGCAAGGAGTTGCATTACATGGTGTCAGGGAGAATGTCCTATCAAGAAGAGGCGTGTGTTTATCTGTCAGATTTATGGAAAGGGGAGCAGTTTATAAGCAATGAAGAAATAGAGAACATTATAAAATGAAAATTGGATAAATTTAATTACATTAAAATGAAAAGGTTTTGCATAAATAAAACCAATGCAACCAAGATTAAAAGGAAGGCATTAAGTTGGGAAACAAATTTTACAACTAGGGTTTCTGACAAAGGACTCATTTCTAAAATATATAGAGAACTAGTCAGTGATAAAAAAACAAGTCATTGTCCACTTGATAAATGGTTAAAAGATATTAAAAACAATTCTTGAATGGAGAAATTAAAGCTATCTATAGTCATATGAAAAGGGCTCTAAATCATTGATGATTACAGAAATGCAAATTAAAATAATTATGAGATACCACCTCACACCTATCAAATTGGCCAATATGACTTAAAAAGAAAATGATCAATGTTGGAAAGGATGTGGGGAAAACAGGGCCCTATTGTTGGAATGCCAACCTTTCTGGAGAAAAATTGGAATTATGGTCAAAGGGCAATAAAACTGGGCCTAGTCTTTGAACTAGCAATACTACTCCTGGGTCTGCATCTTGAAGAGATCATGAAAAAGGGGAAAAACTGGTGGGAGGAAGGTAGAGAATCAAGGTTTTGGAAGTAAATGTTGAAACTTGCTTTTGCATGTAGCTGGGGAAAAAATTTTAAAGGAAAAGAAAAGAAAAGAAAAAGAAAAAATATTTGGATAAACTAAATCTAGGACAACCCTGGGAGACCTCTTAAGGACAACACCATCCACATCCAGAGGAAAACAAAATTAAACAAATATTTTAACCCCCCCACACACAAAATCCAAGTGAACATTATGTTCACTTTTTAAAACTTCTCTTGTTTTTTCTTCCTATCCCTAGTTTTCTTTCTTTTCCCGTGGTTGTAATTCCAAATACTCAAAATAACTAATATGTATGTAAACAGGTTAAACATAAATAAACATGTAGACTTGTATGAACTGATGAAGAGCGAAGTGAGCAGAACCAGAAGAACATTATACACACTAACAGCAACTTTGGGCACTGATCAACTATGATAGACTTATTCACTTCAGCAGCACAATAATCAAAGACTATTCTAAAAGACTTGTGTGGAAAATATCATCCATATCCAGTGAAGGAACTCTAGAATTTAAATGCAAAACAAAGCTTACTATCTTCAATTTTTAAAGGTTTTCTTAGGTATTGTTTTTCTCTCTCTCTCTCTAATGTTTTTTTCCCATTTCTATTTGATTCTTCTTACACAACATGATTAATATGAATCAATGTCTAGCTTGGAATTGCTTTCTGCAGGGGAAGGGGGGGATGGTAGGAAGGGAAGGGAAAATGTAAAATCACAATCTTGCCAAAAAATGACTGCTGAAAACTATTATTGCACATACTTAGAAAAAATAAATAAAATATAAAAAAGAAGAGCCAGTATCAAATTCAAATAGAAATCCTAACTACTAATACATACAGAAGAATCCCTGTGAGCTACATGTTGACTTGGCTTTAAAATATAAAAATATATCTATTTTTATTGTACTTTTATTTATTTTGTTAAATATTTCTTTTCTTTTCTTCTTTTTAGGTTTTTTGCAAGGCAAATGGGGGTTAAATAGCTTGCCTAAGGCCACACAGCTAGGTAATTATTAAATGTCTGAGACCGGATTTGAACCCAGGTACTCCTGACTCCAGGGCTGGTGTTTCATCCACTACGCCACCTAGCTACCCCTTGTTAAATATTTCTAAATTATGTTATAATCTAATTGAGGCTGCATTTGAGGAATTGTGGGCTATTTGCATCCCACTGGCCACGTATTTGACACTCCTGGTGTCATGGAAAGAGATGATTCACATGTTGGTTGGTTTTCTCTCATAGTAGGTCTTCAGATAAATGTTAGATTGCCACTTCTTGAGTCTGATGTCGAGGGCACTGTTGTTTTGGTATAGTTTGGATTATTGGGTCACCAAGCTCCCTCCCAACTCTGAAATTTTATCATTCTATGAGAGTGGTGGTGAGCGAGGACACATTAGTAGTGCCCTTAAGAGGGAATGCAAATATTCTGTCCATGTAGAGGAAAAGGAAGCTAGAAGCAGTGAAAATAGAAAGGAGAAAATAAATGCAAAAATCATTATATCATTGGAGTCTCTAGGACTAAGCACCTTGAGGAATGAGGGGAAACTAGAACTATATTTTCGTACTGTATAATTCATCAAAGCTCCAATATGATGTGTTTTGTATAAAATAGATTTTTCCATCAAGCTTGCTGATAGCAGTTATTTTTTATTTTAGAACCCAAAATAGAGTGAAAATTTGACTGCTATCCAATTCTTTGACCTATTGTAGATAACCAAACTATACAAATCAGTTAAAAATATTTTTCTTTGGGATTTGAATGTTTATGAAGTTGACACTATATGCGAGGACAGTCCAGGCCTTAAGAAATCAGTCAACATGTATCAATAGAACCAAGCACCTGCTTTCTAATCCCTTCCATCTTGGTCCAGTTAAAGAGGTATTAGAGTAGCATTTAGAATGACTGTAATCTACATATGAATATGTTCTAATCTCTACAATTCAAAAAATTTTAAGTTTTTTAGTGCCTAACCCTAACCCTAAATTCCATACTCCATAGACTGATATTGAAGGTCCTCTACAATCCAGTACCTGCTGACTTCTTTTTCTTTTTCTTTTTCTTTTTTTTTTGGTTTCTTATGCCATTATCATCTTCTGGAATTCTTAACATCAGCCAAATCAGACTTCTATGTGTTCATAAATGAAGCTCAAATATCTTCATAGAAGAGAAGGAAAACAAAATGGTAATTACTCAGGCTAGACAGAGCATGTTGTCCATTTGCAACTGCAAGAATATACACTTTCATAAAATATCTTTAATTAGAGACAGATCCTGATTAAAGTTTGGCAGCTTTGGGAAATACTTGTTTGCATTTAAGAACACTGAATGCTATGCATTTATATCAATTCTTTGTCATATTTGAGCTAGAGAATATTAAATATTTATTCCACAGCCAGTAAATGAGTAATGTGCTTTGAATTTCCCTATTTACCAATATAATTAGTAATTTAGCTGATGAATGCATTTCCAATTGGAATATTGAAGTTCTTTGTTTAGTAGTTGTCAGTCTAGCCCTGGAGACCTGGCCTGCCAATGCAAAAGGGAATGTAGTAGCCCTGGAGAGGGATCTGTGGTAGTAACCCTGTCAAAAAAGGGAAGAAAATGATTGCCCCTGCAAAACCTGTTCTTGATGAATATATGCTGGTTTCTGCATATCACAACTCACATTTTAAATGCTCACAAATCATTCCTTTAAACTGAGGTCTATAACTTTGCCAAGAATCAAAATCAATTTCACTAGTCATTAGTTCTTCCTTTAAAAAAAATCAGAAGGAGCAGCCAGGTGGTGCAGTGGATAGAGCATTGGTCCTGGAGCCAGGAGGACCTGGGTTCAAATTCAAACTCAGACACTTACTGTGTGACCCTAAGCAAGTCACTTAACCCTGATTGCCAACAAATATTGCCTGTATGGATTCAGGGTAAATCACTTAAATTCTGTGCCTCCAGGCAATTAACTTTCTAAAACTATAAGATTCCAAGATGTTGATCTATATTGTTTAATGCGTAGATTTTCAAATCTATCTATCTAGCCCTAGCTTCTAGTCTCTCAATACATGCTTTCCAACCATCTCAAAGAGGATGTTCAGTGGATATATTAAACTCAATATGCCTATAACTGACTCATTATCTTTCCTCCTATACCTTCTCCATTTCTAAACTTCCCTATGACTATTGAGGATACCACCATTCTCCTAGTCCCACAGGCTTACAACCTAGGTGTCATCCAGAATTCCTCACTATCTCTCCTCCTTCATATCCAATCCTTGCCCTGGCAAGGATTCACTTTCGTAGCATCTTTTGAATATACCCCCTTCCCTCCTTGAACAGTGCCACCATCCTAGTGTAGAACCTCACTGCCCGATGCCTAAATAGTGGATCTACCTATCTCAAGTCTCTCTCTCTACTCCAATTCATGCTACAATCTAATTTCCAATCATATTTTCCTAAAATTTATGCTTCACTATGCTATCTCCTACTCACTTAACTCCAATGGGTCCCTGTCACTTCTAGGGTTCAAATAGGAGATTACCTGTTTGGTAGTCAAAGCCCTTTACAACTTATGCTCCCATATAGTCAGAACTTTTTAGTTTTCTTATGCTTCTGGAGCAGGGAAACTTTTTTCTGTCAAGGGCCAAAACTTAAAAATTAGTCTGCTATATTTGATAAAATAATTAATTCACCCCTAAAAACCTCCTAGATTTATTGAATTTCAAATCCCAGCCTTGTAAAAAACAATGATTTCATGGACCTTATATAGCCTATGGGCTAGGGGTTCTCCACTGCTGGGGAATTTCCTAAGGCTCTTTGATATAGTGAAATTCTGCTTGTGGTTCCACAAACAAAAGATATTCCATCTCTCTTCTCCAGATAGTTTCTCTAGCTATCCCCTCTACCTTGTGTTCTCTCCTTCCCTATCTCCACCTCCTGGCTTCCTGAGCTTCATTCCGATTCTAACTAATCCTACCAGATACCCAAAAACCTTTCCCAACCCGTTGAATTCTGGTGTCTTCCCTCTATAATGTACTTCCAATTTATCCTGGATGTGGACTTGTACATATCTGTACTTACGTTTTGTGCATATTTGTTTGCTTATTATTTCCCCCCCACTTAAGTATGAGCTCCTCAAGGACAGGGACTGCCTTTTGTCTCTCTTTGTAGCCCCATTTCTCAGCACAATGCCTGTTACACAGAAGGAACTAAACAAATATTTATTGATTGACTGACTGATTACTAAAGGGAGTTTCCTCCTCAGAGAGTTCCCTATCAAAGGTCCAGCTCCTATCTCTCCCTTAGGCAGGACAATGCTCTGCCAGTCAGAGCCTATAATTAAATTTTCAGTGGGAGCATTTCCACTTCAGAAATGGATAAATGTTACAAATCAGAGTGTGATTTATTTTGCTGATTGTCTAGACTTAAGAAAAATGATGGAGTACATGTTAATAATGCAAACTAAACTTAAATGTGTCTATGTATAATTTTTCCCAGAGAAACAATTGCTAAACACTTTACAAGCTTGCCACTGGGTATAAGACAGCTAAAGGCAGGGGAGTTTGCATCTAATTTGAAAGTAGGCAAGAAAATAGGAAAGTAGGAAAGGGAATCAAGAGGAAATTGATGGATGCTGAGAATGATCACAAGATTATATATATTGAGAGGGAAAAGGTCATCTAGTCTAGCCACCTGGTTGAAAAGTAAGGAAACCAGAATTGAAGTTGTTGCCCCCTTCAGCAAGATGGCAGAAATGCCAAGTAAAACTCCAAGATGGCAGATGCCCTGGTTTGGCAGGGGAAATTTAGGGGCATAATCTATCATTGGCAGAGGACAACAAAGAATAAATGCCCTTTAGATCAGACAGGGAAAATTAACCCTTAAAAGGATAGACTGAGTCACTCTGTTATTCTTTAGTATGGGAAGAAAGCCTGCTGATCCTGTTAGTCACCCCATCATAATTGCTCTATATATGACTATTCAACTGTTCCTCATTTCTAAGCCTTAATGGAATCCTGATCTGTGATTTCACCTGCTCATTCTGTACTCTGGTCCTAACAGACAGGCAGCCTGCATGTCCTTACTTCTCCTATGCTAAAACCTTCATTATTGTCTGAGGCAGCTGGCAGCTTGCGGGTGAGATGTTCTTTTCTGCCCTGATGCCTTATTGCCTTTAAAGTGTTGGTTTTTCTTTAATTCTTAATGAGTTCCTATATCTGAATCCAGATGATTTGGCAGGATTTTAAAGTACTAGAAAATCATTTCTTTCCATTTCCTTTTCTCAACTGAAATAGCGCATGTAACCTTTCACAAACCTTAAAATGCTAATCAAGGCTAGCTATTATTATTGTCCCTTTCCATTTCATCTTTTCTCTACTTTCTTCCCTTCTCCATTTTCCTCATTCCTCTCCCCATTTCCTTCTTTTCTTGTTTTGTTTTTTAGGGGGTTTTTTTTTGCAAGGCAATGGGGTTAAGTGGCTTGCCCAAGGCCACACAGCTAGGTAATTATTAAGTGTCTGAGGCTGGATTTGAACTCAGGTACTTCTGACTCCAGGGCTGGTGCTCTATCCACTGAGCTGCACCCCTTTTCATTCTTTTTCATGTCTTATCCACCCTGCACCTCAGCCCACAGCCTTTATGGTTGCTCCTGGGGGAAAAGAAATTTATAGAGGATGAAATTTCTAAATTTGTCAGCACAAGATGTAATCTATAAGTTCAAGAATCCCTTACTCTGGATTTACACAGATTGGATTCAGTCTTTCAGGTTATTTTTAAAATAGCACTATCTCCTCTTTAGTTTGAATTGTCCATATTCAGAGTTTACTCTGGAAAAAAATCACTGAATATAATTTGCATCCAGGTTTCCACAGATGTGGATATAAGGACTCACAAGATGGTTTATAAGAATACAGGGTGATAGTGCATAGTATAGGATTCAGAATAACTTTATTTCATCCCATAAAAAAGCACATAACTCACAGGAATCAATAAACAAATACAGAAAACATGAAAGTTTCAGAGACCAAAAATGATAATAACTTCTCCCTCTCTGACAAATTTTATTATTCCTTAGAATCCTAAAGTCCTTATAACATACCAACACTTCCCAGTTTGAGAAGTGCCTTGGGAAGAAAATTAATGTGATATTACCAATAAAACAATCCCCAAGATTTCAATGAGTTCAACTTTCTACATGTAATCTCCACTAGAATTGAGTTTGACATTCCTTGGAAGGGAAATCCATTGATACCTGCTAGAAAGGAAGAACCATTACATTTTTGTCATCATCTCATACCTTGATTCCATCAAAAGTCTGCTGGTGGGTCTGTCTAACTCAAGTCTTTCCCCATCCCAATTCATTGCCTATTTAGCCATTAAAGAGATTTTCCCTAAAACACAGATCCATCATATCATACCCTCTGAGGTAAGCTTCAATGGTTTCCTATTGCCTCCAAGATCAAATATAAAATATTCTGCTTGGCAGAGACCTTCATAACCTTGCCCCCATCTTACCTTCCCAGTTTTCTTATACCCTTAGCAAGTACTCTTTCTTAGTGTCCCTGACAAGTACTCATTAATCCAGTGACACTTGGTGTTCCACCAACAAGACACTCCTCTTAGCTTTCGGTGTTTTGCGTGGTTTTTCCTCATGTCTAAGATGCTCCCCTTCCTCTGCTCTCACTACTGCCCTCCCTGGATTCCTTTAAGTTCCAATAAAAAAAAACCCTCATTTTCTTTCCCTAACTTCTCTTAATTGTAGCATTTTCTCTCTTTTGATTATTTCCTTCTAATCCTGCAAATAGCTTTCTTTGTATATATTTGTTTATGTATTATGGCATGCTTATATTGTAAGTTTCTTGAGGACAAAAACTTTCATTTGCCTCTTTTTGTACCTCAATATATACAATACCTCTTTTGTATCCTGTCATATAGCATGTGCTTAATAAATGTTTATTGATTTGAATAATCATTTTTGTATATTATTTTCCTGGCTCTTCTAAATATACTTTTCACCAGTCCAGTCTTTTTGAACTTCCCTATAAACATCAAGTTCAATATTTCTTAGAGACTGGTCATATTCAATAACATTTTTATTAGTGTTTGTCTTGCCATTGCCCAATCAATGGCAATCTACTTTCAACCCATATATAAATGAGTTTAACAAAATTGTTTAAGAGAACAGATTTGAGAAATAGTTTCTAAACAAAACAGTGTACCAAATTGATACCTGGAGAAATCATAATATGGTACCTAAAAGATATCTTCATTTGAGGCAAGGAAAGAATTCCTCCTACTAAGGAAAAAAAGAACCTCCAGGATGCCAAGACCGCTGGTGGCAAAATGCCCTCCGCAAAGTAATAGACTTATTATAATTTACTGTTTAAACCAATCTTAGCATCTATTTTTCAGAACTAATTAACTATTTTTTCCACATTTGGCATCCAAGAAATCCAATTATTAGGGGGGTGGGGTTGGATGGGGCAGAGTTTATATATACATATATATATATATATATATATATACACACACACACACACACACACACACACACACACACACACACACACACCTTGGGAGAGGCTTTGAAGTCCATTCTTCCTCAAAAAAAAACCCCTCAGTGTATCTTGTCATTCTATCTGCTAAATGCACTTCTTGTCTATACCAATTTATGTATATATCATCTCATCCATGAAAAAAAGCTCCTTGAGAGCAGGGACTATTTTTTCTTCTGAGAATCTTCAGAACTTCGGACAGTTCCTGGTACATAGATGCTTAAGGATTACTCGTGAAAAATGAAAGAAGAAATCATTAAGGGATTATTTAGTTTAACTCCCTGACTACAAAGCAAAACAAAACAAACAAACTGAGGTACTAGTGAGGGAAACTGATTTGCCCAAGGTCACAGAGGTAGATTCATTTAATGCAGTGCTCTGACACCAGAAGGCAGTATTCCACACTGGGAGCTGAGGAGAGTTTGCCTGGTAGATGAATACCTTTTATTCAAACAGAACTCCATGTGTCAACATGCTCTAAAACCTTAGTTGACAAACTCCCACCATTGTGTTTACTTTTAATATAGTCAGCTAAAGGATACAGTCAGTCTAAATGAAACCGAGAACAAGAAAAATAGCAATAAACCCTCTTCCTTATAATTCTCATAAATGCACATGCCATCTGTGGGTAGAGTGGACACATGTATAGAACTCACATGAAGAGGCCTACACTTAAGTGACAAGAGTTTTCAGTGCATTTATGGAAAAACATACACAGAGGGAATGCACAAGACTAGATCTACATGGAGAGCAGTAACTCACTTCTATAATAATTCAGGATGAATGTTTTTTTAATAAGGTCACTTCATATATTTTGAGGGACTCGCCTCATCTTCAGTGACCTCTACAGGATGCTACTACTCAAGGAAATGAGCTTCTGGACCCAAAGATCTTGGTGGATACTGTTAAACATAGCCCCATTTAACACCTCCTTATTTGTGGAATTTTTGACATTATCCAGCATCTAAGTACAGCCGATTTCCTTGGCCATTTCATCATCATAATTTTTTTAAGCAAAATAGCCTATCTCAGCAACAAGATCAGCTGTAGTCCTAGAAGGGGGGGGACCTTTATCTGCTTCCCTTTTCTCTTCTGGAAGGGCTTCTCTTCTTTCCTTCAGATTCTGATATTGAAGGCTTCTCAACTAGAGAAAAATAATTCTCAGTCTTGGGAGTCAGACTTTTTAAAAAAACAAAGAATAGTGACTGCCAAAGTAGTTAATGTCCTAAGTTTTGAGTGTGTATTTGCTTGGAGATATACTTCCTTGCTGAACAACTGAGTATCACAATCTTAAACTTCACCCTAGGCTGAGCTCTTGCTTTGATTTTTTATTTTAATTTCCGAAGCAATGGTATCGGGGGTTCCCTTGTTTTCTAACTTCAAACCTCTTTGGTCCTTCCATGTATTTCAATGGGCAAGGGAAATATCAAAGCTAAAGCTAAGGAATAAGGTTATTGCCTCTTTTACCAGACCAGTCACATTCTTGACCTCTCCTCACAGCCTTGTGCTTAATTGGCAAAGTTAGGTTGGAATATTTTAAAAAGAAACCATTATTTCCTTATATTGAAAAGTAGCTATTTTTCCAAAGTAAATGTTTAATTTAGAATGCAAAACACATCTCATGAAGTGTTAGTGACAAATTTCAAGCCGTGAGACTTATAATGGATATTCTACTTCTACAGATGCTGAAAGTACTCTAACAGTGGGGAGCGTATCCAGCAGCACAGGGTGAAGAGATTGATTATATGTTGAAAATGGAGCTGTTAACCAGGGTGAGTCAACTAGCACTTTGACCTAGGACCTTGATATGGGCTGGGGTCTTTTGCATCCATTGCTCCCACCCCAGGTGACAAATTTTTAGCAATGGGTCTAACTGGGAATACTATCTGTTTGAAGAATTGTATTTAAATTAAATGAACATTATCTATTGTACTGAAGGTAGGTCCTATATAAATATTAGTCATTATTATTGCCCATTATTAAAGCACAAAGAATCTAGTTCAAAAATATATCCAATATTTAATAATCACTGAGCATGATCTTCAATATTATATTGCCAAGATGGAATTCCATTTGCCAACAAGCATTTTTCCAGAATTATCTGTAAATATTAGTAGCAAAGCTGCACAATATACCTAACTTATTTGCTTCAAGGTATGTAATTTAACTGAACATGAGTGAAAAGGAAAACATTGTTCATGTTAACTTCAACATAACAGAAGTCTGTATGTGGCTGTCTGACCAGAGTGGCTGATCATACATTTAATAAAAGGTTATAACACTTTGTAGGAACAAAACCCCTTTTTTTCCCCTTTCATAGACTGGAAGCCACTCTCCATAAGTTGCTTTATTTGTAAATCATAGACCTCAAGGGAACCACAAGAGGTAATTTTATTCCCTCCAAAGTAATTTCAAGATACAGAGAATTCACAACCAGAGATCAAGCAAGGTCTTGTGTAGGAGGAGTCACTTGAGCTATGTTCCCAAAAGAGTCAAGGATTCTATTGCAGACATGACAGAAACAGATAGACAGAGATGAGACAGACAGAGCAAAGACAGAGAGACAGAAACAAAGAACATTCCAGATAAGGTACCATCTGCTCAAAAGAATGGATAGAGAACATGGAGTGTTGTGTGTGGAAGAGCAAATGGGCCTTTGACCAAACTGGAGGGAGCATGAAGAGAAACAACATGAAAATAAAAAATAGTAGAAATAAGTAGAAACAGATTAAAGAAAACTAAAAGTAAATATATACCTTGTTCTTTAGAACAGTGATTTTCAAATAGTCAAAAAATATATAGTATCTATTATTATACCATATTTGAATATGGATAGTGCACCCCCACTGCTTGAAGATCAGGTAGATATAATTCACCCCTCCCCAAGGGGGAGGCACCTAATATCTCTAAAAATGGCTAATGGTGCCCCCAACAGATCCATGTAACCACTAATGGCTAGATTATGTTTGAGAAAGAAACCTTGACTTCAAAGGTATATTGAAAAAATATACATACAATCTTATTCTCTTGCACATAGGTTTAATCCTCATTCCATAGCACCCCAGTCCCTGGGGAGAGAAAGGGAATTTGGTTCAATGCTTGTTTCAGTTCCTAAAGAGCATAGTTTCAAATTCCAAGTCCAAAATCTTGCTTGGGGTCAAGTCCCAGCCACCTTGGCTTCTCCAGGATTTCCTGCTATTCTACCTGATAACAAGATTTTTCCTAGAATTTTGGCTCCAAGGTCACCATGGTTCACACTCTCTGGTCCAGTGGGAGAGGTCCACTGATACTCTAACGTGAAGACAAATGAAATCCAGCAAGACTAAGCCCCTGTCTTGGGGTATGAAAGGAAAGAGGAAAAGGCAAGAAAACTTGCTTCATTTTCATTGGCTCTCTTCATGGAGCTTGCATCACCTGAAAGAACATTCACTTGCTAACCTGCCCACCATCTTTTTTCAAGATATACATTGCTCTGAAGAAAATCTTCAGATCATCTTGCAATGTGTGGCAGTCTAATTTAAAGTAGTCTATGAACTTTATTCATTAATCCCAGGATTCAAAATTGGAAAGCCATATTAGAAGCCATCCAGTCCATTATGCTTATTTTATGGACAAAGAAATTATGCTTGGAAAAGGCAATCAACTTATTTTAGTAAGAAACAGAGAGAAGATTAGAGCCCAGATTGTAAGATTCCTGGATCAATCTCGGCCTCTGATGCCAGATTATCTACCTGCTTCCATGTTATAGTTGAAGAAACTGAGCCAGTTCATTATGCTTATTTTATGGGCAAAGAAATTATGCTTGGAAAGGCAATAGACTTATCTTAGTACGAAACAGAGAGAAGATTAGAACCCAGATTGTACGATTCCTGGATCAGTCTCTGTCTCTGAGGCCAGTTTATCTACCTGCTTCCATGTTATAGTTGAAGAAACCGAGAACTCTAAGTGACTTATACAAGATCACACAGGTAATAAGCATTGGGGAGGGATTTTAACTCAGGTCTATTTGACTCCATGGCCCACTAAAACCATCCTAGTTCTGATTCCTAGCTCATTTTCCGACACCAAAGCTATCTCTCCTATATCTGTTTAACTTCCTAAAAACCTTATGTCTTGGTTATAATGATTTCAGTAACACTTAGTTAATGTGATTTGAGATGGCAATCTTAAACTCATACATTCTGGATATGGATTTCACATCAAACAAACAAACAAATAAAAACCAAGTCATTTTCCTTTCTTTACCACATTGTAACCACAGGTTCCAAGGTGCCCCGTTCCTAGTTTTTGTTCAATAAAATATACATTAGGTACAAGTCATAAAATGTAAAAGGAATTATTGCATTAATCCAAAATACAAGTGAGGTCCACAATGATGTCATTTAAATACTTAAAATAACTAACCCTTCCTGCTAAGCCTCTTCTCGGCTTAGACATCATGCTGACCTCTAGCCCAGAGGTCAGAAAAGCACACTGGAAAAAGAAGAGGACAGGAATGAATAAGATAATTAGTAGACCAAGAATAAAATAAGCAATATTAATGGTAAGCTGGGAGTAGCCTGGGGTGATACCCCCCCACTTTTCCAAAGGAGACACTTTCCATTTCTTAAACAATTTCTCTGACAACCAGAGCTATACAGAAAGAAAACCACCTATGGGGGTGGGTGGGTATAATAATAAAAGAAAAGCAAGTTCTCTAAAAATAGCTTTTTCCCAATGACTCCTGATCCATGGTTCCAAAAGTATCAAAGTAGAAACTTTAATATTTAGGTCATTATTTATCCAATAACTTAACCTAATTAATCAACATGGACATAAGATTTATCAATTTCTAGGAAGGGAACTTAGACATCATTTTGTCAAATGTGCCCTCACTTTATAAATGAGGAAATTATACCCCAAAGAGAGAAAGTTACTTATAGGGAATTGTGCAAGTAACAAGCAGAAGACCCTCCATATGAACTCAGTCCTTTGACTACAAATCCAGAGGACATTCACTGCCCCATTACCTCGGGAGATGAGAAACCAGCCCTCTGCCCCCTTTTCTTCTTAAGGTGGTTTTAAAAGGGAGTGATGCTATGTCTTTGCCTGTTTGCTCAGCTCTGATTTGCTGCTGCTAATAATGATAATATTGTTGTTCAGTCATTTTCAGTCATATTTGACTCTTCATGACCCCATTTGGAATTTTCTTGTCAAGGCTGCTGGAGTGGTTTTCCCTTTCCTTCTCCAGCTCATTTTACCAATGAAGAAAATAAAACAAATAGAATGTATTTAAAATATCTAGAGTCAATTAGCTAATATGTATCTGAGTCAAGATTTGAATTCAATTCCTTATAACCCTCAAAAAAAAGACACTCTCCAACATAACACCTACCTGGCATAATAGAAAGAGAACTGACTTTGGCATTTGAAAGACCTAGGTTCAAGTACGTCTCTGAGATATATACATATATATATATATATATATATATATATATATATGTATACATATATTTGTATATATTAACCATGTGACCCTGGACAAGTCATTTAACATCTTAGTGTCTGTGAGATAAATTGCAGAACAAGTGTTGAACTGCATTAATAGGAGGGTCATCTCTGGGAATTTCTTACAACAATAAAATTATGTCTAGTAAAAAAAATTCACATTAATAAAATATTTGAAGCGTGAATCAATCAACAATCATTTATGAAGTATCTTTTGAATGCAAGGGATAAAAAAACAAAAAGAAATAATCCTGGTCCTCAAGGAACTGACATTCTATTAGAGAGATGTGATTGCTACCAGTGTGACCTTGGGGAAATGATTTAACTTCCTTGGGTCCCAGTTTCCTCAGCTGTAAAATGAGGATTATTGGATTTAATTGATTTATAAGGTCATTTCCACCTCTACATCTATACTCCTGTAAGCTATAGATATATTAAGAATAGATAAAGGGGCATCTGGTGGCACAGTGGAATAAAGCACTGGCCCTGGAGTCAAGAGGACCTGAATTTAAATCTGGCCATCGACACTTAATACTTACTTAGCTGTGTGTCCTTGGGCAAGTCACTTAACCCTATTGCCTTGCAAAAAAACCAAAAAAGAGTAGATACCAAAAAACCTATGTAAATATAATTTGAAAAGCACTGTCCTTACAAACCCATGAAGTAGAAATTATGAGAAAATTGAGAAGACCCAAAAAGACTAAACAATTTTCTCAGTATCATGTCTAGTAAGTGCTGGCCAAAAAATTTGAACCCTGTTATCTTTACTCTAGGTCAAATACTTTTTGTACAACCACTGCTCTGTCTCATTACCTAGGCAGGATATTTATCATCTTGGAACCAAAAAACAGTGCCATGTATGGGGAACATGATAGTTAAAGGATCAGGAGGCATTGAAAAGTAAAATCTAGAACAAGGGGACAAATCCTCTATAAGAAATGGAGGTCTAAATTTAAAGGAGTTAAGTTTAGGAGATGGGGGAGACATCACAAAATCAATGAAGAAGCTCTGGGCAAATTGATGTGTGTGGATAACTTTCTTGGGGATTTAATTTTACCAGAGCCATAAGCTAAACATTTTCAAGGCTTGGTCAAGAGTTATGAGTTGCATCTAGAATAAACAATCTGAACTGAGGCCTCAACTGAGAGATTCTTACAAAATAAATGCTAAGCTCTATTGTTTCTACTTTATTGGACTATTGGTGCTCTCTAAATATTGTAACCTATAAAATTAATGGTCAGCTTTAGAGGATCTCTGGAAAGGCAGAACCACTAATGCATTGCTGGTAGACTTGTAAATTGGAGTGACTATTCTGGTAAGCCATGTACCAGACTAAATTTGATGCAGAAATGTCACTGATAGGCATATTACTTCAAGAAAGTCACTGCCAAAAAGAAAGGCTCAATATACAAAGAAATATTTATAACAAAATCATCTATGGTTTCAAAGAAATGGAAACAAATTGGATGTCCATCATTTGGGAAATAACCAAGTAAATTATGGTACATGAATATAATGGAATATTTCTGTGCTATAAGAACAAAGAACATGAGTACTACAAAGAAATGTGGATGTATATGAACTGATATAAAGTGAAGTGTATAGGGCAGGAAAAACATATATACAATGAATCAAATAATGTAAATAGAAAAATTCAAAAACAATCAAAATTGAATGTCATAGAAGTATAAATAATAAGTATGGCCTCAAGAAAAGATATGAGCAGATAACCTTCTCCTTTGTAGAAGGTCCATGGGTCTGAAATATTGCATCTGATTTCTCATCTTTTGAATGTGTTGAATAGTATAGCTGATTTTTTTTAGACTTCCTTGTTCAGGAGTTTGCTGCTTGATCTCCCCACCAGAAGTTTCTCCTTACTCCATTCTCCACTAAGCTTCATAAAGTATAGATGTGATCATGTCAACCTCACTATTCAATAAATCACAATGCTTCTCCATTATCTTCAAAATCAAATATAGTTTGTTTGTAATGGATAACTTCACAACTCAATCCCTTCCTACCTTTCTAGTGATCTTAAACTTTTCTCCTCTCCAAATTCTCCCTTCCTACCTTTCCAGTCTAGTATATGTGATACCCATTTGAGTTCAATATGCATTATTAGCATTTTTTGCCAACTCTTTCTTAATTCTAGACAATCAACAAAACAGTAAGTCAAAACATGTAAATGCTGACAGTGAAAATTCAACAATCACCTCTCATGAACCAGTATGTTCTGGTTGCAGCATACTGCTGATAATATAAGTCTAAATCATTGAAGCCAGATAAATTGGTGGAATCAGGATCAAAACCAGAAGTACACAAAATGATTTTAGTATTAGCTAATGAAATGAAAGCTCTAAGCTTTCAAACTATAAGAGTTCAATGCCAGGAGCAAGACGATATCTGTGAATGCAACTTTTCACACTCAAAGACATCAAGCATGTCTTTGAATTTTAAGCCCAGTCATGTGTTGGCTGACCTAGTTCTCATGGAGACGTCCTTAGGACAGCATTGATCTCATTGACCTCCATGGAGGTCAGGTTGCTACATTTTCAGTGGATCATTCTTTCCAACACCTTTATGGAATTTCCATGTAGGAAGACCTTGATCATAGTCCAATATGCTCTCTTGGCCTAAACTTTTGGTCAGCTGATTGTAGAACTTTTATAGTTCATGTTCTTTAATTAAAGCAACTTAAAGTCATCACCTCACAATGAACAATTTTGCAAAGATGGCAAAATAGTTTGTTGGAGAAATCACGAGAAGACAGACACACTCATTCACTGTTAGTAGAGGAATTAATTTTATTCACTGATACTAGAAAATGTGATATCTAGGTGGCACAGTGTATAGAGGGCCAAGCCATCAGGAAGAATTATCTTCCTGAGTTCAAATCTGGTCCCAGTTACTAGTTTTGTCTCCCTGAGCAAGTCACTTAACTCAATTTGCCTTGGTTTCCTCAATTATAAAATGAGATGGAGAAGGGAATGGCAAATCATTCCAGTATCTTTGCCAAGAAAATCCCAAGTAGGGTCATGAAAAATTGGACACAACTGAAATAACTGAAAGACATGAAATAATACAAGAAAGGTTAAAAAACGTTCACACTCTGACTCAAAGATTACCACACCTAGGATTATATTCTAAGGAGGTTATTAGTATCAATATTTTATCAAAACAAATTTATTAAATTCTTATAATATACAAGTAACTTTGTTTATAAATGTAAGAGGAAGGCAGTATCTTCCCTCAAGTTCCTTAAATTTTCTAGGGAATACAATTTGTATCCAGAAGCTAGTCTAAGAAAGAGACCTTTGATCTATGTGGTAACAGGGATTGATAGAATGTTAACCTCTTGTAAATAGGGGTGCTTTCATTCTTTGGATCTTCTTATCCAGTGCCTTGGCACAGGGTCTGATGTTTGGTTAGTTTTTAAATAAATATTTGTTGATTTATTGATTGAGAAGCTATTTCATATATATATATATATATATATATATATATATATATATTGATATATATATATTGCAGTAGAATGCTATACCTCTTCAGTGGAAGTCAAAATCTTAATTTATATACTGTTTTCTGAGCAAGAGTGGAAAACAGAAACTTTCAGCAACAGAGAAGATGGCAAGATGATGAGATTGATTAGACCCTTGTAGAAACTTAGTGCCATGGTCTATTCTTCATTCTTCCTCATCTTTCATATCCATTTGGCCAAATTCTATCACTTCTCCCTTTGTACTATTTCCCATACATGTACCTTTGCCTCCTCTGACACAGCCTCTACCTTGATATGGGCTTTTATCACCTCAAGAATGGATTATTGCAGGAGTTTGCTTCTTGATCTCCCTGCCAGAAGTTTCTCCTTACTCCATCTGCACTGAGCTTCTTAAAGTATAGATATGATCGTGTCAACCTCCCTATTCAATAAACCCCAGTGCTTCACCATTATCTTCAAAATCAAATATAGTCTGTGTGTAATTGATAATTCTTCACAACTCAATCCCTTCCTACCTTTCTAGTAGTCTTAAATTTTACTCCTCTCCAGATTCTTTTCAATGTAGTAAGATTTTTGTTGTTTGTCTCACACACAAGTCATCTCACCTCCTTACTCTTGGCCCTTTTTAATTGGCTTTATCCTATCTGTGGAATGACCTTCCTTATCTCCAACTTCATTCAGTGCTGAAATAACACTTTTTACAAGAAGTCTATCTTGTTCCCCCTAAATGTAAACTCTTCTAATGCTTCTCTTTGAAAGGATAATTTACTCTGTCTACATCTTGGGTGTACATAATTGTTTATATGTTGCATCCTCCCATTACAATGCAAGCTACTTCAGGGTAGAGATTGTTTTTTGCCTGTCTTAGCAGAGTGCTTGGTACATTAGCACTTAGTAAATACTTGTTAATTTGATGAGATTTAGATGAGATGAAGTTCAGTATATGGCTGGCTAGAGAAAGAAGACTGAGATGAGGAATGACTTGCCCTCCAATCCAGAGCAGCCCCATTCCAGGACAAGACCCAAAGCTGAGTGAAGACTAATAGAACAAGGACTGTATTCACATAAAGAAGGGAAGCTGCACTTGCTGAATCACTGGACTTAGTGCTTAGCCAATGGGGAGGATTGGAAAGCTCAGCTTGCCAAATTTTTCCAAGGCCTATATATCTGGAGAATCAGTGTCTGAGCCATACCTTATCTCCCACTCATAAAGACTCTGGGTACTTTAGATGCCTGCCCACTTTGAGTCATTTTTATTGTGAAATCTCTTCCAGGTGATTAGCTACCACTGAAGTACTGTATATTTGTGTCTGTGTAGGGGTTTGGGGGTGGAGGAAGTGTGGAATAGAACCAAGACTAAGAGTCATAGTCAAGGTAAATAGAAAAATTCAATATGGAGGAATATAGTTTCTATAACTGAAGAATCTAGTGAAAGGAAGGTTGACCAGTCTTCCTGATTGTAGGAGAGCATTGTTCTCATATCCTTTTGTCTTCTATAATTGATCATTGTATTATATGTGGTAGATCATGAAGAAGGAGAGAGAAAAAAAGCATAACTAGGAAGTTAGTAAGCAAAGCAGAAAAAAATTGTAATCATGAGATGGAATGAGATGTAGTGAGGAGTAATTGAGCTGATTGGTCAATACTCATGTTGTGAGCCACTCCTGACAGAATTAGAACTAGAGTGGTGCAAATTAATTTAGGGACAAAATTTAGGAGAAATCAATTTCTTCCCAAGTGAGAAGGTTCAACAACTAAGCCCCTGGCATAATATGTAAAAGATAGCTA
Organism: Macrotis lagotis; assembly: GCF_037893015.1. Taxonomy (NCBI): domain Eukaryota; kingdom Metazoa; phylum Chordata; class Mammalia; order Peramelemorphia; family Peramelidae; genus Macrotis; species Macrotis lagotis. Next base: position 171,008,295 of record NC_133665.1, read on the forward strand.
AACTATAAACAAAACCTTTATTGTGCATTTACTATGATCTATACAAGTTCTGGAAATGTAACAAAAATGCAAAATAGCCCTGCCCTTATGGAGCACATATTCTGATGGGGGAGGCAATACATGGAATCAGAACCATAAGATAAAAACAGAATAGATAGAGGGATGACATTAGCACTTCACGCCAGGGATAAAAGAGTCCTTCTGGAGGGGATGATGTTAAATCTGAGTCTTTCAGGAAACCAACACTTCTAAGGGTTGAAAATAAGGATGGAGAACTTCCATTCCGGGAGAACAGCCTCTTCAAAAGCACAACAAAGGAAATGGGGTATCACATGTAAAAAAGACCAATTTGGCCAGTATGGCTTGATTGTATAGAACATGGAAGAAAGTGGACTATAGGAAGACTGGAGAAGCAGGAGGGGACTGGGTTAGCTTGAAAAGAACTTTAAATGACAAAAGACTCTCTTTTATATTGGAAGAAATAGGGAGCCATTGGAATTTAGTGAGGGGAGAAGGAAATAGAACAAGACTCATGCTTTAGGAAAATTGTTATGTTAGCTGTGTAGAGAATGAATTAGAGTAGAGAGAGATGAAGCAAGGAGTCCAATAAGAAGGCTGTTAAAATGGTCTTTCAGGAGTGGTAAAAACTGAAAATAGTGTTATGTTTGTGCAAGTTGAGAGAATGGAATATAAATGAAAGATGTAGTGAAGATAGAAATGGCAATATTCGATGACACTGATGTAGAAAACATAGGTGACCATCAAGATAGTAGTGCATTTGGGACAAGGAAATAATGAGTTCTTGCTTGAACACATCAAGTTTGAGATGCCTATGGAATATCCAGTTTGAAATGTCTAAAAGGCCATTGGTACTGCCTGAGTTAGACTCAAGAGAGAAACTAGACCTGGATATAAAGATCTATGAATCATATGAATAGATACAATAATCCCATAGAAACTCATATGAAGAGATGAGATCACTAACTGGGACAGTATAAAGAGAAACAGAAGAGTGACCAGGAAAGAGCCTTGGTAGACAATCAAGTTAGTGAGAATGATGTGACTAAAGACATAGCCAAAAAAAAAGCAGAGAAGGTCATTGTCTTTTTATTTCCTAAAGCCATTCATCAATTTTTGCATAGGATTCTTTCCTCCTTTGTCCCAGTTTCTTCTTTGAATAGCCTTAAGAATATTTTCTCCACTCCTATGTTCTAGGAATGGAGTTCAAGGAGCACCTTTCATGGAATATTTCTGTTTTTACTCAAATGGCATAGTCAAGATTTTGAAAGACATGTTCACAAACAAATTGAAATATCTATCAAAGGCAATGATTCTGTTCTGACATTATAGTTTCATGTAACTTACCAGTTATGTCTTTGCAAGTAAATTGCCCCCAAAAGATATCATAAACAAGGTATAATAATTTATATCAATATAACTATGTAATTTATATTGTCAATTTGATCAGGTAGAATAACATAGAGGCTCCTCACTGTTCATAGTGGAACATCAGAGGCAAGAAGTCCAAGAATAGTCAGTGAATGTAGGAAGAGCTGGTTCCTCTTCAGACCATCTCAGGAGTATTTACTGAGCTATTTACTCTCACATTGAGACATCTACCTGGGTTCAAAGGTAAACTAGTATTATTTCCAGCACTGTTGAACTTCTATATTGATTCTCCAATTCTGACAGATGTCAGAAGAAGTCTCATCAAGTATTTCATTTTTTTGAATTTGGAGCAGGATATTTTACAGACATTGGATAAGATTATAATGCTTCATATAAACTACCCCTAAGGGGATCCTGCATCAAGATCGGGAAAGTAACTGGTACCTCCCTGATATAGCAATGCAGAGTAGAAAGAAATTAGAAGATTAGAAAGCAAATTGTGGACTTGAGATCTTTGTCTAATGATGGGTGAATTAATATGCTACTAGAGAAAATGAACATTCTCACCATAATGAAATCCAAAAACATTAAGAAAACATTGTAGTTAAATAATTTTCTCCTTGGAAAAAAGAATAAAGGCCTTGACCTAGTTTGAATCTTGTTTTTACTGTTGATATTTTTGAACTGGCCAAGTCACTTTACCTCTTATGGTAATCAGGATATTTTGAGCAAAAATAACCTCAAAGGTACTTTCCAACTCATAATTTATGATCTTTCGAGTTGATTTCATCATATGTCTTAAGGCAACAAGACACAACACTTCAATGGAATATTTGATCATCTAACTTTATAATGCTCATATAATGGGGACCAATATAATCTAATTCTGAATCAGCATGAAATAAAGAGTACATGATGAGTTCAATAGGGGAATGACCATTGAACCCCATATTTTCTGATATAATTTCAATGTGAACTTTGTAATATAATTAGACCCCCTACAACTGACTGGTCTGCTAACGACATGTTGAGTAAGAATCTTTTTGATTGGCTATGACTACAGAGCTGGAATGAGGAATGCATTTGAAAGACACTGCTTAATCTTATCCCTAGTTTTGATTTGACTTCTTGTAGTCTTACTTCATTCCAGAGAATGGGGAAAACCCCACTCGGAAACTCATATAATCTCAAGATTTGGGTTTTTTTTTTTTTCACTTTTGTTCTTTCACAATGTATGAAGTAGATTTGAGACTGCGCAGTTAGTTCAAAAGTTAAAAAAAAATTAAACCACCAGGAAGCCTGAGACTGGAGTTCATGGCAGGGTTTGTGTTCAATTACTTCAGAATAGAGGCCTTGAGAAATGAGGAATGATCTTTAGAACTGAGACAAGAGCTGATTCAAAGGTAATCCCACATTTGAGTATTTACTTGGGTCCAAGGTTATCTAGAAAATTATTTTGAATTTGAATCTACTCTCCTCAGAGACAAAGTTACTATAAAGAAAAGTGTGACCCAAGGTATTAGGACTGTACTTCTGTTCTTGCTATATCTGTAAAATAGACCTCTCTTTATGAAAGTTAACTAATCTTAACTAGTCAAATAAAACTTGAATTCCATTACTGATAGTTGGCAAAACCATAGCACAATGGGGGCTCAAGCTGATATCATTAAAGTCACCCCCAAGCACCTCAGGAGTATTCATAGAATTCCAAGATAGAAACATAACTAGTCTGATTATAAGATCAAACTAATTGCTACACTCAAAGTTATCCTCATGGAACTTCTGCATCAACATCAATCAAAACAATAAAGTGATGAATTATATGATACACCTGATAAGAGTCTCTAAACCAATTAACCAAACCAAAAGCTTCTAGTTGACCTCAGCTCTGTTCTTGATTTGACAACATTTATTTATTTAGGATAACCAATAATAAAAACCGTATCTGTTTAGGATAACTGATAATAAAAAAAGTTAAATGGAAAATGAGCAAAACTAAAGCTATGAACCCCACCACAATTTCTTAGAGGACTTCAGCCATCACTATAATATTTGATGACCTCAATGGTGGAGTAAGGGGAGGATAGCAAAGCATATAGTAAAAGACTTGATTTGGTGGGTCAAGCAATGAACAAGGATAGCCCCTGCAGACTTCTCAAAATTTCTATTGAATGTACAATACAAATATTTTATTTAGGAAAATCAGCAAATGATGAATATGGTCAGTACTAAGCAACATGACTAAGCAACAGGAAACAGCTGCTTAACAAAATGTGAGTTGTAGTTTTAGGTGCAGGCAGATCATTGACTGGTTAAAGAAAAAGTTAAATCAATATTAAATCCAGATTGGTACAGCTAGATGGTGAATTGCCTAGCTGTGTGACCTTGGGAAAGTCACTTAACCCTACTGCCTTGCCAAAAAAAAAAAAACCTAAAAAAATTATATCTGGAGAAAGGACAAAGATGAGAAGAAGAAATTATGAAATTTTTTTGATTGGTAGGGACTGCCTAGCTGGAACCAGGGGTACTTCCAAAAGACACTAGCTGACCTTAGCCCTGGTCTTGGTTTGACAACATTTCCAAGCTTACCTATTTAGTACCGATAATAAAAAAATAAAATGGAAAATCAACAAAAGTAAAACTATGAACTCCACTAAAATTCAAGAAATTCAACCTTTATCATAATGCCATACAGAGTCTAGTAATATCTTTAGGCAGAAAACACTCTTCTTGAACAAGACTTTTACATCAAGGATCTGGTTTTGATCCCAGCCTTCTACAACTTTTGTGACCATAGCCCAAAATTTCATGTTTTTAATGTGAATATGGGGTGGTCCTGTTAGATGGCTGATCTCAGAATAAGCTTCTAGGTAGCATAAAGAGCAAAGATGATTCCCATGGTGGTTGTAATTCAACTGTAGCATGGTACCAATGATGGTGTGAACAACAACAAAAAAGGAAGTGGATTCATACAAAGTGAATGAAAGATGGACAGCATATGGATAGATCAACTGCTAAACTGAGTCAGGAAAAGGTTCCCAGCCTACTGAGTCTTTGCTTTGAGGTGGACATATCTCATGAAGTAAGAAGTCATGAATGGGTCCATAGATTTAGAATGGAAAGGAAACTAAAGGTAATTGAGTCCAACCCCTCCATTTTTAGATCAAGGAACTGAGACTAAGAGACATTAAATTATTTATCTAGAGTCACTGAGTAAATGCCCATGGTAATCCAGCTTCCTAAGTCCTCCCCACTGAAGAGAGGAACTCTCAATTACAAAATTACCAAATTCTGAGGTTGGGAAAGGTTTCAGTGTCACCTAGAACAATCCAAATTTGAACAAGAAGTTCTTCCAGAATATTCCAGACAAATGATCCTTTAGGCCAGGGGTGGGTAACCTTTTTTCTTCCAAGGGTCATTTGGATATTTATAACACCATTCACCTGCCATATTGGTCAAACATTTAATTAATTTCACCACCTAAAAATAACCTAGACTTATTGACTTTCAAGTTCCACCTGGGGGCGGCTAGGTGGCACAGTGGATAGAGTACTGGCCTTGGAGTCAGGAGTACCTGGGTTCAAATATAGTCTCAGACACTTAATAATTACCTAGCCGTATGGCCTTGGGCAAGCCACTTAACCCCATTGCCTTGAAAAATCTAAAAAAAAAAAATCAAGTTCCACCTGAAGTTGCCTTGGCAGCACTAGATCAAATGATCCATGGACTGCCCCTGCTTTAGCCTTTGCTTAAAGATATCCAGTGATAGAGAACCTTTTGTTCCCCAAAGTAACAATGGCTCATAAATATATTGAAGAATTCCAGAATAATAATAGTTTATAGCCAAATAAACTCTTTGCACATATATGTATTATATAAACAAATGTTTATGTGTGTGCATATGCATGCACATATTAAAATTATATATGTATGTTCCATATAATATTTTATGGTTTACAAGACATTTTCCTTCCAAACATAATTCACTTTTTATAGCATTTTGAGGTTTGCAAAATGCTTTACTTATCGATTTAATGCTCACAATAACCCTAGAAGGTAGCACAATTTTTATCTGAAGATGAAAGAAAAGGTTCATAGTTGAGTTTGATGTTCTCTAAAGTTCCTTCCAATTCTAAGTCATCAAATTCTATGACTGTTTAAGTGAAGAGATATAGCTAGCAAGACAGCATCAATTTAGAGTAAAAGTTCATTTCTAGAATGCTATGGAAGAGACTGTTTATCATGGGGAGAAATTCCTCACAAATTAACAAAAACTAGTGAATGAGAGCATTCTAAGAAAATATCCCCAAGGGAATTTCTAGATGAAAATGGAAGGGCAACAAGTCATGCGAAATGGAGCAGAGAAATCTGCCAACATTTAGATGGAACTCTATTCCTATTTAAGACAATAATAAAACCATCTCACTCTCATTCCTTTTATCCCGATACTAGGTATTGTATATGAAGATTTCAAATTGGGTACAATCGACCAAATTCATAGATAAGAAACCAATGCTAACAGCATTTCAGAGTTTATTTTTATAATATCTTAATATATATATATATATATATGTGTGTGTGTGTATTTGGGGAAGACATATCCCCAATGCAAAAAACCTCATAAATGGTACATTTTTAAAAGGTATCCTTAATGATTACTGACCCATTTCATTGCTTTATCTCTTTCATTAAGAAAATTATTCATAACAATAATAGTTTTCACTTTTAAATAGCATTTTGAGATGTGCAAAATGCTTTACCTGCATTATCTACTTAGTCCTCACAATAACTCTGGAGATAGCTGCAATTTTTATCTGTAGATAGAAAACAGGTTCTGAACTTACTCATATTCACAGACTTAGTAAGTGTCTAAGGTGTGACTTATAGCCAGATCTTGCTGGGTCCAGGGTTAGCACTCTATTCATAATATCAGGATGCTTCTATGTGTACACCTTGTGAGTATCAGTAATAAAAATGTGAAAATATACATTTTGGGAATTATTTTTAGGAGATAATTGAATTCCTAGTTGTTCCATTAAGCAGATTTTTTTGTTTAACTTCATACTTCAAAGTTTAAAAGTTTTCCTTAAACAAGGAAAATGTTCTTAAACCATAAATGTGATAAAACAAAATTCCTTTCCATAACAATATGATTATAGAGATAACATTATTAAATAACCCCTTGATATTGGTAAATATATCATCAATATTAAGAAAGGAAGATGAAGGAGGATGTATTTGTTCAAAGTCCAAATGAAAGGAAGATTCTTTATGGATGATGAATTTCTTCTCTCTATTTGTGGATGAAATTTTACTGATTAGGTTCAACCCAGGAATACTAGAAGGTCTTCTTAAAAAGATCCATAGTCACATTCACACTGAAGAAACAAAGTAGTTGAAAAACAAATATTACCCAGATTATGTATTCAGTTGTTTGAAGAGTCATTCTAATAACACATATATCTTGGTTAAGTTTTGCGCAGAGAGTAGTTAAAGGAGATTATATTGCATTGGATTTTGGAAGTTGCAAATATTTTTAATTATCCCAAGCTGATGTAAAAGTCCATCTTTGAGCATATAAATTTCCTTCCAATAAGGCTATATGGCTGAAAATCATTTTAATAGCATGATCTCAGGAGAATAAAAATTTCAGGTAATCAAAAAAGTAATGTGATACAGATGATAAGTAGAAGTAGGTTTTATTACCAATTTGATTTAAAAATGACATAAAATAATATCATTGAAGATATGTATGATCAAAATCAAAAGTGAATAATCATATAGTGAAAATTAAGTGTAACAGGTGGATGGACTGTTGAGCTGATATCTATCACATATTTTTTAAAAAAACCTAGGAAGTCCTCCAGTGCATGGGGTAGAGTGTCAGTGGAGAATTTATGGAAAGACATGGCCAAGTATTGGAGGGGATTAAAAAAAAGAAAGAAAGAATTTCAATCTGTGCCAGTGAAAGCCATGCCTATCGTAATGAAATATACATATGTTAAAATATTCAATTATAATAATAGCAGCACAATTCATATGAGATTCCTTCAAATATCATTCTTATTTTATAGAAGAGGGAGTCAAGGTCCAGAGTTGAAAAAAATCAATCCATTAACAAATATTTATTCAGTACTATGTATCTGACCCTGTCCTATGCCCTAGAAATACAAATAAGGAAACAATCCCTAATTGCAAAGAGCTTCCATTCCAATGGGAAAGGCAATAAGGACATATAAAATATATTTGGTCTATGTAGGGAGAAAGTAAATCCATGGTAGTTTGAGAGAAATGATACTTCTATTGGAGCTGGGAGAGCTAGGAAAGGCTTACTTGTTAGATCTTAGAAGAGAGAAGAATTCTTTATGGAAGAGATAAGGAAAAAGTGAAATGCAAGCAAGCATCAACATGAAAAGTGGTTTCATGTGGATCTTAAATATTTGAGAGGTTCTATAGTAGGAAGCAAACCACAGGGTAATTATTTTGAGGGTATCCTTATCAAGAAATACTGGCTCTTCCCTGAATTTCCCAAACAGTCTGTAGGACAAAAAGTACCTCTTTCCAGTGATCTTGCAACAAAAATTTCATGGAAAACTTGAAAGATGATTTTAAACAATACATGTTAACATGATAAATACAAGAATGGCTAAATTTAAGTCTGTGGTTCTCAATGGAAAGTTTTTATATTTACTTGTTCTGCTCAATTGTTGGTTTATCCACAATGTACAAAATTTCTGTTTGCATAATTTTTACTTTAACCATACTGAGATAAATATATTTCCTGTCCATTGGTCCATGGCTACCTTCAACCTTCAAAATAAAAACTATTTTTATTCAAGAAATAAAATATTTTAAATGAAATTAACCCACTTGAATTATGGTACAAGCAATAGCAAAAGTCTTATAATTTCTTAAGTGGGGGTAACAGCCTCTGACAAAGTAGATTTCCCTACAATTTAGTTGATAGGTCAATGATATCTAAAAGTGTTCTTTGTTCTTTGTTTTTCAAAGAGAACCAATAACATCACAGGGTGATGTCTTGTTTTGCAAATGAATTGGATTTAAGTGAGACAGAATGGCACAAAGTTGTCAGCCTCACTCTCTCTGAGTCATTTAAGTCCAGTATCAAGACAAAAGTCAAGACTATTGGAAATAGCCCAGGATGCTGTTGTGATGATCTTGCCAGTGCCCATTTCAGTCTCCTTTGAGATCAATGGAACAAATTGTTCTCATAAACCCATTCTTCCACAAAAGATCCCATTACATACTTGGAATAGAAATCCTCCTAATTCACTGACAGACTTGAGATCTATCAATTACCTTCAACCTGGATCAGTTTGTCTGCTGAGATGGTTTAGTGGAATGTCATTACTGACTTGGAGTCATGGGTAAGACTTGGGTGAAGGTGAACATCCAAGGTGTAAGCACAACCCTGAAGCCCAGCAAACCCTCACACAAGAGATGTTAGTACCCCTAAAAACACCATACACCACCCATGGGCTAGTAGGAAGAGCAACAAGTCCTCCCTTGTTTTCTAGGATCCCAGACAACTCTAAAACTAGAGCCTGTGATCAATGAATATTCTACTGAAAGCTGAATAAGCACTTGAGAACCAGGCACATCAGAATGGAATTTCTTTTTCAGGTATAGAGCGGATTTAATGGTCGATGGAGTACTCTGCATCTCTAAAAGTCATTAATTCTGTTTTATTTTTGAAAGGCAATAGGAGTGAGTGACTTGCCCAGGGTCACACAGGTAATTATTAAGTGTCTGAGATCGGATTCAAACTCAGGTCCTCCTGACTCCAGGGCCGGTGCTCTATCCACTGTACCACCTAGATGCCTCAACGTCATTAATTCTGAAAGTTGCCTGAAATCCAAAGAGCTGAGTGACTTGCCTATGGTCACATAGCTAAAGCATGTCAGAAGAAAAATCTGAACTCAGATCTTCTTAGCTCCAAGTTCAACTATTCTACACACTGCATTATACTGCCATAGCTGAAAAATATTCTTTCACTTATTCATCAAATATATCATAAACCCTAAACATAACTACACCATGACTCCTGAGAAATTCTAGAAGTTCCAATGTTTGCATTATAAATATCATAGTATATATCAAAGGACATGTTGACCTTGCCAAAATGGGTGCCCAAGGACTCCTGGCTCATGGTGGGGCAACACAGAAATTTCATATCACTTAGAATCCCCACAGCTAAAAAGCTGGCACAAGCTAAATGGAATCTCTGGGGAAGAGAAAATCCTGATTTCCTAATGTGTTCCAACAGGGACAGAAGGACTGAAGTTTCATTTCCTGCCAATTTTAAAATTATGGATATTTTGGTATGATTACAAATAACACAGACAAGCTTACCAGGCAACTGTATAATCTTGAAATGCAAAAACACAACTCATCCTTTCTGGTCTCCTTTCCTCTCTAGTTAATTTGTTTTGCCTTTGGAAAACAAAATAGGATCAGGTGGATATTGCTAAACTTAACATCAACAAAAATCATCACACAGAAAATTATCCATATAATTTAGTCAATAGGCACTAGCTAGGGTGTTAATAGGGAACTAAATGGATTTCCCTGGAAAGGGATAGTTCATTTGTTAGTTCCTACCTCCTGCTATGTTAGGGAAGATAGGGTTGATTGATCTGAGAACACCTGTCCAAATAAATTAGTCTTCCTAGGATTGGCAACTAGCACAGGGATATTTGAAGAACCGGTATAAAATGTAAAAAGGAGGGATGGGAAGTGTATTATGAATGGAGAACAAGATGGAGTGAGAGGAGAGTGCAGAAGCTGTCACCCCAAATTTCAAATATATATATATATATATATATCAAATGTATATATGTATATCTATTATGTAAATTGATAGATAAAGAGTCACACACATATGTGTGTATCTGTATGTGTGTATGTGTGTACATAGATTATATCAGAATTCTATTTCTCTTTCATAAAGAAGTGCTTTCAGGAGACTACAAGATAATTTATTGGCCTTTCCCCAATCCTGTTCCTTAATTAAATTAGTGAGAACACTTCAAAAGGAAATCAGAGTTAGCCATGAACCTTTTCCATCAAAGAACTTCAACATATTTCAAAATCTCATCTGTCCCTAGCTCTGTCTGTCTCTCTGCTTTTCTTACTCTGTTAGAGAAATTGTTATTAATAACCAATGATTTAGAGACATCCAGAGATCTTTTTTTCCTAAAACCCCAACTTTAAGGTTCAGTCTCTAAAGGTCAGGTCTGATGAGAATAAATAGGATTAACACTCTCCTCAATGTAAATTTTGTACCCCTTCCCAATTAATCTCAAGTGAAACTCCAAGTCCCTTGTGTTCTACTCAGGCTTGAGTGAGGGAAATATATTCTTTGTCTAGATTTTCCCAAAGCTGAAGGTGATTTGAAAGTAAATGCACATCCCCTAGCCAGTGGTAGTTTAATGTTTCATGCATTTAGTACTCAAATAAAAATATTAAAAGGGGTGCACAAAACTAGATAATGTTACATTACTCACAATGAACAAACATATCCTTGTGGAGTGAAAGCAGCTACATGACCACAGCAGCCAATGTTGGAATAAATGCAGAACCAAAACTCATTCTACCTATTCTAACTCTTTTTTTCCTTCTACTTCCATGGCTTCTGAAATATGCAATAAGATAACCCTTGAAATCTATATTTCTATTGGTTCATTGTGTCCCAGCTTCCTATTGATTGCACCAGTCAAGGAACACCAGTGGACTCATGATATCTTAAGGAGATTTGGGGCTGTAACACAAAGGGAAAATAAATAGCAACTCATCACCCCTGGTTATTTGGTACTTTTTTCTTTATGTTGTGTGTTTGTTTATTGAAGTAACAAAAAAAAGAGGGAATTAAAATGTAATATTTTTATCAAAGGTATAATGAGTTTTAAGAAATGAATAAATAATACAAGAATAGCTCCATAAATTTTTTTTCACCCATGAACAGAATGAACATTTCTTTGGAACTTAGAAACTGTTGCTCAGGGGAACATTAAAAAGAGTAAGGCATGTAAATTTGTGATTTCCACATTGGGTGACTGCCCAGTCTACCTTAGAGAGACCCCTGAGTACAAATTGCCATTTTAACAAGGGGTTTGCCCAACTCAACATAAACTTAGGTATTGGTTCTGGGTGTGAACCTGCTGAATCCCACCACTGCCCCTAACCCCTCATCTTTCATTATAATATACATTCTCTCACTAATTGCTAACCAATTAGAGCTGATTGTCACCATTAGAAACAACCATTCTTTCAAGGGCATATAAACAGTGAGACCACCACCATGATTTGTCTTTGATCCAAAAGAGATGACCAAATTCAACATAGACTTTCATGGGGGAGTGGGGTAGTTATAATTAGGTTTACAGGAATTTGGGAGCAGGTTTTTGTTATGCAAATATAAACTATTTGGGTTCATTCAATACATTTAAAAACTTTCCAAAAATAAGGTTTTCATTACAAGCCTGGTTATAATAATAACTCTATCATAGCTATGGTGCTAGGAGTCCTATCTTATAATTAATTTCATTCTGAGATAAACTTAGATTTGAAAAAAAAGGCTTCTCTAGGTAAAATAGTGAAGGTGTGCACATTCTCCTTACTTTGAAATGAAATGTTTTCTGGTTGTCTTTTTTTGGTTGTCTTGAATGTCAATGCTCCAGGCAAAACTTCTGAAAAAGACCTTGACCTGAAAAAAAAAAAATGACTGCTTCGTTCTTTACAAAAGACCAGTCCAAACACTTTCCTGACCTTGAAACTATCTCCTTTGAGTAAACACAAATATACCAGAGAAAGAAAATGTAGGTAGTATTCCTGGAGAATTCTTTTAGATAACCATAGACAACAATAATTGGGTCATCATTAGTAGTTGTGACATGAGGGGAGTCAGAAAGCCTAAAGCTTGGGTTCAAATCCTTTACCTGATGTATACATGCTGTAATAACCTTGAGCAAGTCATCTAAGCCCCTCAAATGTGCCAGAGAACTCTTCATGACTAAGTTACAGAAAATTTTCCGACACGAATCGGTATTCTCCTAACAACTGAGGTGAAGAGTTTAATTGACTTGTCCAGGGTCAGATCACAGCTAATAATACAGAGCTTTGAGAATGGCAAAAAAAATACTTTATATTCTCTACACGGAACATATCAAATATGATGCTCCCAACAAATCGCTAAGGTAGATGCAATTCTTAAATTGAGGAGAATGAAGCTAAGAAGGAATGGCGAATAAATATCTCATGCGGATTCAGACTAGGAGTAGCCAGACTACTCAGTCTGCAATTCAGAGCCTGGAATCAAGAAGACATGAGTTCAAATTCAACCTTAGTCATTCACTAGCTGTTTTCACCTCAGTTTCCTTAACTGTAAAATGGGGGCCTGTTTCTCAGAATTACTGGGGGGGAACAAATGAGATATATAATACATAGTACAATGCCTGGCTCATGGTGGGTGGTATATAGATGCTAAATAACTCCATTAAGTATCACCATCATCAACATCACTCTTACTGTCTTCGGCTATGAAGCTCTTCCGCCTTATTGTCCAAAGAGTTCTAAAATTGACTCGACTCTTTGACCAAGAAATATAAGTATTAGATCTATTTCCCAAGGTTATAAGGGAAAGGGAAACAAATTTATATGTTCTAAAATATTTATAGATGTTTTCTTTGTGGTGGCAACTGGAAATTGAGGGAATGTTCTTCAATTGAGGAATGATGAACAAGATGAGATATTTGTGAGTGAAATAGTGAACTTCCTCTAGTGTGGGTGAGAGGAAGATAATTCAGAACTTAAAATGAAACAAAATATGAATTTGAATTAAAAAAAATTTTAAAATACTAAAATTGAAAAAAGAAAAGAAAAAATGACAACTTCCATTATGCTAAGGGACTGCAGTTCTACAGATAGCTGAGTGTAGACCTCTCCTAGATGAGATTATTCTCTCTTCTGATTTAAGCTATTGTTATCTCATTCCAAACTAAAGAGTTCACTTGCTTATGTGTATTTTTAGCATATTCTAATCTGTAGAATTTCTCTAATTTCTGTTTACTCTTTTTATTGGATAGACCAGTTTATTTGCTGTTGCTATCTGTGATTGTCTTTTTTCTAACTAGCATTAATGGGAAAGATCTAAGATGGTGAGTGTAAACTAAAGGCTACTTTCTCAAGAATGATTAGAGAAGTTGTTTCTTGTTCTGAGTCCTTAAACATTTATTCCTAGCTATTTAAGGGATAATGGATGGATGAAATTGTAAACTGACACCTCACTTAAAAATAGGAGAAATCACTACCCTCCGGTGGTACTGGAATCTATCTTGACCCTTCCCTTCTGCCAAGTGAGAATACTATTGTTAGAAGCATGACCTTCCTCCTACTTCCTAAAAAGGACAGACCTTAGCTTGTGTCTATAAATGCCACTGAAAACAACTTCATCTATATATTTAGACAGAATATACATTCATATATATTATATATTTTTGTCTATCTGTTCATGTACATGTATATTTGTTTATATGTATGATTATCTATTGGGACTGGGATGATGATTTCATTGGTAAAAGAATTGATGGAAAGGAAACTCACTCTGATCATACAAATTAATCCTTATTTAGTAAATTAGAGACTCATGGAGTTGACTAGGTCACTGAGAATTTAAAAGATTTAGTTGCGGTCACTTAGCCAGTGGAAATCAAAACTAGGACACCAACCCAAACTTTCCTGATTCCAAGTCAGGGTTTCTATCTACTACATCAAACTTCTTTTAACTTAAGGATTAAGGAGAAGTAAAATTAAAGCTTTCATTGATTTCATTTGAAATGTCATTAAAGTTATAATATAATCTTCCAATTAATGGTGAAGGAAAGTCTAAGTAACCTTTGGATCCTAAGAAAATACTCAAAAGTGGATTTTTAATTGTTTATGATACTTTTGGTTCATGCACTCCTGCAGAGAATAATCGGTATGCCCTTCAAACTATGAGATAATGAAGTTCAATGTTACATAATTTATAGTATATTTTTTAGCCATTCTCAACATCCAATTTTTAAGAAATGCCAATCTATGACCACAGGTTCAGTTGATCTGCACATCATACATAACAGCCAATAATTCTCACCACTAAATGATTGTTAGCTAATGACAAAAAAAAATATGTACATTGTTCATGAAGTCAACAGAGGCTATGGAATTGTAAAGGAATCAAAAAATGATAGTAGTAGTTTTCCATGAACTACTGCCTAGAAGGCACCATCACCTATGTTAGCCTTTACCTTTTCTCTCATTTTCTAAAGCAATTAAAGTGATGATAGCCTGTCACTGAAAATGGAATATTTCCATGGTTGAATTTCCCAGTGTTTCTTTTCCAGTGACTTAGTGAGTCATAGCATCTATGATTTATTATACAAAATAATAATATAAGCAAAGATAAGACCATATGGCTTAGGAATGACTTCTGTGGCTTCTCCATGAGGGGGCAACCAAAGGGACAGATGTTTTGGGTTGCTTTTTTTTTTATTAATAGTTCTGTTTTCCAAGTGGCTAATTGAGTGAAATGGTAGATTAGCTGCCTCTAACTTAAAAGAGTCTGAGCTTTATTTTCTCACTCTATCATAGTATAAAGTATTTCACTTCAAGGTCATATTGCTATATGATTACATACTCCAACTAATGCATTGTGGCACTTGGGCAAGTGACTGACTTGAGAATCAGAATACCTGCTTTATAAGTCCATCTATGCGGTCAGCTCCTGTGGGGTCTTGGTCATGTAGTTTTTTTCCTCTACATCTCAGATTTATCATCTATGAAGTGGCAGGGGTTCAACTAGGTAAGTTCTAGATCTAAACATCTAAATGTATAATTCCATTCACACACACACACACACACACACACACACACACACACACACACACACACTGTTTTAGTATCCACTTCTCAGAATTGAAAGGCATTTGGGTCTGTTATCAACTTAATGGCATCTTTTGATGAACTTAACAGAATAGTCCATATTCTCATGTTTCCAGAATCTCAGAATTGGAAAGGGCCTCTGAGTGGATTTACACTCAAAGGGAATACTCAAACCTTCTCCAATTTGGAAAGGTGTAACAGAGCTTCCACTCCATGAACAATTAAGTTCAACCTGTTATTATGTAAGAATTCCCAGTTATATCCCATAGAAGAGCTCATTCAACCTGTTTGAAATGATGGGAAACTTAATGAGGCAGCACACTCCATTTTTAAATAGTTCCTTGTGTGTGTGTGTGTGTGTGTGTGTGTGTATGTATATAGATAGATAGATATAGATATATATAGCTATATGTAGCTATATATAGATATATATGTGTATAAATACATATATGCATATTGTGTATTTCCCTTTATAATTTAAAAGAGGGGAAATATTTGGAATAAGAAGCCCTAGCTTCAAATCCCAGCTCTGAATCAAAGCAGGGCAAGGACTAAATAAGACCCATGGACAGCTCTATTGCTATTGCTATCTAGAGGCAAATGAAATCCATTCCTTTCCTTGTGGCCAGCAATGGTCTATCAATGGAAATGCTCAGCATCTGAAAGCAAATTAATTAGGAAATATATTGTGTTACTTTATTTTTCCAAGATCTCAAATAAGATCTTTTTATAGAATATATCTATGTCTGTAAATATATATATATATATATATATATATGCATGTACTTATATTTATAAACAAAAAATAATGTATATATTCAGGATATATCCAAATAAAATTTGGAAGTAGGTTCCATATTTAGACAAAAGTAACATAAAGTGCACTTTAAATACTTGCTGTCAGACTTACTGACTGTATAAATATAAATAGATAGATAGATATCAGGAACTGTCCTAGACAAAGAGTTTCTGACTAAATAAAGGATAAAAAATAGCTCACAAAATACAAACTTGACAATTTCGATATTTAAAATTGAAGATGTGTTTACGTGCATTAAAAATCATATAACTAAAATTAGAATGGAAGCAGATAACTGGGGAAATAGAACAATTTTTCTATGAAGGATTTTATTTCAAAATATATAAGAAATTCAAATTTATAAAAATAAAAGGTATTCCCCAATTGATAAATTATCAAAAGATATTAACAAGCCATTTTCAAAAGAAAGAAATCCAAGCTAGCATATGAAACAAGTCTTTGGATCACAAATAATTAAAGAAATTCAAATGAAAACAATTCTGAGGGTCTACCTTACACCTAAAGTTTGGAAAATATAAGAAAAAAGAAAATGGCTATTGGGGTTTTTTCCTTGGTTGTTGTTGTTTGTGTAAGGCAATGGGAGGGAGGGGTTAAGTGACTTATCCAAGATCACACAGCTAGGTAATTATGATCTGAAGTCTGATTTGAATTCAGGTCCCTCCTGACTCCAGGGCCGGAACTCTATTCATTGCACCACCTAGCTGGCCCCCAAATAATTGATGTTATGAGATAGCAGGAAGAAAGAGGGATGACTTTAAAAAGAGAAAAAAGCAAATGAAACATTTTAAATACACAAAACAATACACACAGGCCTGAAAGGGACATAAATAATCAATATCTTTTAAAATTGTGTCAAACTTTTTATATATATGTTTAAAAAGAAAAAAACAATAGGCTTCCTATTCAAGAAGATAGACTGACAAGAAGACAGATATCCCTTAGTTGGGAGTCACAAGGCATAACCATCTCTACTTCTTCTGACTATAATCATTTAACTAATCTGCAAGACAACTGAAAAAATATCCACTCTGATCATCTCTAGTTAAGTATACAGGTCTATTAGATTACTGCAAAAGCTCAGCGCTCTCTCTGCTTCTCTTTCTTATCTGTGTCATTTTTCTCATTCTCTTTCATACCTCTTTTCTTTTATTCTTTATTATTTTTTATCTATGGAGGATGTTTCCTTTTTTTCCTGGAACCATATATTTCCTTTGATAACTCAGAGAATAGAGTTGAATTTCTCTAGTCATTTCATCTTTTTTCCTCAGGGATAAGGTCTAGTACATATGCAATATGCATTAAGATTTTTCAGCTAGGTACTATCATCTGAACACTTGCATTTCTCCATTTATTAGTGATTTGAAGCACTTTTTTGCTGATAGTTTGGATGTTTTCCTTTGAAAATAACCTGTTTCTGTGCATTGACAATTTAACAATTTGGGGAATGGGTTTCTATTATAATACACCTGAATCAGTGCATTATATATCTTGAAAATTAAATCCTTAATTTTTCCTAGTTATCTGCTTCCATTTTAATTTAACTGCCTTGGTATCATGTATCCTGTTACTTGTGAACTGAAGAAACAAAAATATGCCACATACTCTGCAGGTTAGTGATAAATTCTTCATAGAATCACAGAACTTACCAGTTGGAAGGAATCCGAGCAATTATTTAATCCAGTCCATATGCATAGAACTCTCCTTGTCTGAATCTAGATCTTCAATCTTTTGTCCTCTTTGGGATTAACTTTCTTGATTAATCATTGTAGCTAACTGCTATAGCTAACAGATTGTTTCTTCTTTATTCCTTTCCTAGAGATATAGGTTGCTAGTTTGAACCAGTCTTAATTTTCTTGGGGAAGCAATCTGATCAATAGGCTTTAACTGACAGTTAACATCTTGCTGTCATCAGGGAAAAAAAACTACCAAAGTCATTCCAAAATAAGAATCTAATTATATAGTTGGTTCCTTCTACACTTTACTGGTTGTCCCTTTGGTTCTCTTATTTTATGGAGGAGAAAATTGAGACCTGAGAGGTGATTTAACTTGGCTGAAGGTCATATGGATAATGAAAGGAAGAAGGCATGTTTGAATCTATAGCTCCTACTTCACATTCCTTATCTCTTTGCATTGCCAGAAGAAAAAAAGGTTGTTTTTTTTCCATTTGCTTACAATTTTCTGAAGTGTCTCCATACTCTACAGTCAATACAGAATTATTCAACTCTATTCCACCTTTATAGATGCAAAGAAGCCCTTACGCTGCTCCTAAACAAAATGGAATAATAAAATTCTATTTCTATTAAAGGAAACTATATCCCAAAGGAACATGTATATACATTGGGTTGAACATTTCCAGAATATAAATTAAATATTTATTATGAAGGTTGCTGTTCAATTTTGTTTTTCATTATTCTTCTAATGATATTATACTGGTTTTCAGGCATGAAACATTGCAATCTCTAAAGAATTCATGTTGAGGATTACCCAAAGGGCAATGGAGAGATGTACAGTGGATATGAGAAGTCTGCAACATGCTAAAATCCAAAAATTATGCAGAAGAATTAGAATATAGACTGTCATCAAAGAAACATGTGACTGTCAAAGAATATGGGCTACATATAAAGCAGGAGTCAAGAATAATAGGTGTTGAACTTGCAAACCCTTTTGGTGTCCTTTTGATATCAGGCCAAGTTAAGAAAGACTCCATCACCACCACCACGTTGGGGGTGCACCCAGTCACAAACATGTTTGTTGTAAGTGCTGCATTAGAGTTGCACAGGATTGACAGTTGTAAATAGGTTGAGGAGATCTGTATCACTAATTTCCTTTACCAATGAGATCACATCCACTGGAAGAGTTCCATTAGGGTAGTTTTGTTTATCATATGCCCAAGTAGCAGATGAGACCTTAAGTAATGGTCTTCCGTGACCAATTTTAGGGCTTACAGTGATGATCCAAAAGTAGTTTCACTAAAACACTAATTTGCGTGTTCTACCTCTAAGCTCTTGGTTTTATGATTATTGCTATATTACATTTCACCTCTCTTTTGTTTTGCTGAAGAGTTTATGAAATGGTGAAGAAAAATGCCTGAGCTTTGATAGAAGAAAAGTTTAATCAAGAGACACCAAGAGACAAAAGACCTGAGCCTTGGGTCCCTGGCAATATGATTCTGGGTATCTTAAGAGGGCTATTGGCAGCTATTCTAGACCCAGTATCAGAAAATTGGTGGCTGATCAGACACAAGGGAGGGATTTAATTATTTTGCAAGGATACAGCTGCCCAATACAGGGTAAGGATATGAAAAAAATTCTGATTTGGTTCTAATTTTGATCTGCCCTCCCTGGGTTTACTATCCCCACTCCCCCCCTCCCACTTTAGGGGATGGATATATTCTCAAAATGGCAGAGGCTGCCATTGTATAAAGACATTATAGTGATCTGAGGAGGCCAAGTGGTCCCCCACCCCAAGTTAGATGTTCTTATATCTCCAAGGACTTTGAGGCACTAAATCACGAGGGCTAAGCCTTCCATTATTTCTGAAACAAAAAAAAAATCTTTGTACTATTGTTATCTAAGCGAGAGGTGCTGCTGGTCTATACTATTACCTAGCTTTAATATGTCATGAAATCCTATCTGCCTTCCAGACTAAGGCCTTAGGATGTGAATAGGCCTACCATACTGGCAAAGAACTATCCAAGCTTTAGTTTCCTCATCAGGAAAGTGGGGATCACAAATCATTATCCCATTTACCTTATGGAGGAAGAGTAAGGATCAATGAAATAATGTGAACATACTTTTCAATGACAGATGAGATTATATGGCTGTAAAGTATTGTTATTGCTTCAGTACTTTCATTCTCTATATAGGAGTCCTTTTCTGCCTCACCCTCCCATTCATTCTTCAAGACATACTTAGCATTTCTGTGTCCTAGACTTCTTCAGTAATTGGTGAAACCAATGGACCCCTTCTCAAAAAAGTATTAGTGTTTTAAAACTTATGAAGTTACAAAGGAAATCAATTATATTGAAATACACTTAGAAAGGGTTTTTTTTTAAGTTTATAGACCTCAGATTTAGAATCTCTGTGATTTGTATGTATTTTAAAGCTAGTTAGGTGAATAATGATAACTGTTAAGGAGTCATACTGTTTGAATGCTCACTGAAGATTTGGAACCAATGACCATACATATATTATATCATTTTAACTTCCAAATGTGAATTTCAATAAATGCAACACTCGCCATGATTCTTTATTAGCATTGATCAGACCTCACTGTATGCTTTTATATATACATTTTGTCTCCCCATTAGAAGGTAAAACACCTTGACTGCACAAGCTTGTTCCCTTTTGACTTGCCATCCATATACTCAGGGTAGGACCTGGTACTTAGAGGCAGAGGGGCATATTGAATGGAAAACTGACTTCAAAGTTAGAAGGATCTGTATTCAAGTATCACTTCAGGCATATACTGGTTTTGTGACCTCAGGCAAATCATTCAACCTCTCCATACTTTAGGAAACTCTTTGAAACTAAAAAATTGCAAAGAAGTTGCCAATTTGGATCAGTCGATAAAGGATTTCTTTTAACCACTTAGATCTCATGTCTTGTTTTTATCTTGGTCTTAAATTTATTAATAAGAGGGATTACATTGACTATGAGAATACTGTGACATTATTAATAAAGTATAGCACAGGAGAAAGAGTATAAAGATTCCCATCAAAGAGACCAGTACAGGCCATCAATTATGTGGTGAGAGCAAAGAATTCCAAAAAGACAGATTTGACATGTACATAATGTTTGAAATGTAAAGAAAAATGTCCAGAAATTGGGCTGACTCTCTAAGGACAATATACAGGAGACATGAACAAGAGTCACAGAATGAAATAGATGGATATTTTGCCACTGAAAGAATTACCCACATCAAAAAGGTTCCAGATCCAGTAAAGGAGCTAATTTCTGTCTTCTAAGAGACAGCTTTTGAACCAGAATTTTCCTGATTCAAATGTATCCCTGACGACCTATAGAAATCATTGCACTTTTGGTGCGGCTAGGTTGTGCAGTGGATAGAGCCCCGGTCCTGGAGTCAGGAGTACCTGAGTTCAAATCTGGCCTCAGACACTTAATAATGACCTAGCTGTGTGGCCTTGGGCAAGCCACTTAACCCCATTTGCCTTGCAAAAACCTAAAAAAAGAGAAAGAAATCATTGCACTTTCCATGCAAATTGCTATTGTTATTGTTGTATGTCCTTCATTCTTAGAGAGGACCAGTGACATCACAAAGGTGTTGTCTTGACTTGCAAATAAATTGAATTTAAGCAAGGCCGAGCTGTTCAAAGCCACCAGCTTCACTTTCTTCTTCGGAGTTATGTGGGTCCATTGACAAAATATGGCCCCAGATACAGTGGGAAACCTTGACCTTCTAAAGTTAAGGTCTTTTTCCAGAGCCGTTTGATGTAATACCTATTCAGTGATTAAAACTAGGTAAGAAATGAGGCATAAACATGACCTCTTTTTTTCTCCACTAAGAATATCAATCTGGGAGAGGAAGACCATCAGGGATTCTGACCAGAACAATTACTATTTATACTTATTCTGACTTATACAATAAATATGTGGGCTTGGATTGGAACCTATTTTGGGTTAATGACAACCAGTGATTTGAATATAAGGCATGGTCAAGCAGCTCCACTAAATCCCAATGGAGTTTATCAAAGCCAGGGTTTCCAGTGCTGTATTTCAAGAAATCAGGAAACTATATGGGCTAAAAAAGTCAATTCTCTTAGTTGTTTTTTTAATAATAGAATAAGTAAGTAGGGAAGAGGAAAAAATCTAGCATTGAACCCCAAGATCCCTTGTGAGGTTCAGCCACTAGATGGGTGTTACCTCAGACTAACTGAGACTTGGGAAAACCCTTAGCTTAAGAAGGCCAAGGGCTCCCTCTATAATTGGGGCCATCTCAAGTCATTCTGATCTTTAGCTTGCCACAGTGAGTCTAGTGATTTTACACAGCCCTAGTATCTCTTAAATACAATTCATTTGAAAGTCAAGACATCATCTTCCTGATATCATGGTCCTCTTTGAGAATGAAGAACAGCATTTTTAAGTAGCAGACTAGGGTCTAAACTGGACAGTTCCAGTTGGACAATGCTATTCCTTCCTTCCTTCCTTCCTTCCTTCCTTCCTTCCTTCCTTCCTTCCTTCCTTCCTTCCTTCCTTCCTTCCTCCCTTCCTTCCCAGTCAAATATAAGGCATGGGTAGAGCAACTAAGTGGCACAGTAGATGCAATAGATAGAGACTTGGACTTGGAATGAGGAAAACTTAAATTCAAATCCAGTCTTAAACACTTACTAGCAGTGTAACCCTGGACAAGTCACTTAACCCTAATTGCCTTGGTTTCCTAATCTGTCAAATGAACTGAAGATAGCTGGAAATAACAAACTGCTCCAGTATTTTTGCCCCCAAAATACCACGAATGGAGTCAGGATGGACTGGATAAAACTGAACAACAATAACAAAGGATATGATTCTCCCACAATTCAAGCTATTTAAATAACTATGACAAAGACTATAAAATCATAGTAATTCCCAAATGGTTGTAGTTCAAAAGTCCTGAGTCATTTGGTGCTCTCTGTCTTTTTTCTTCCTTCAGACATGGGTGATATGTTTTGTTTTGCTTGTTTAAGTATACACATAAATATCCACAGCTTTTAATTTGAATTTAAAGAACTCAAGAAAGTTGAGTAATACATATTCCATTACTTTATGGTGATACAGGTTTCCAAAAGAAGATTTTTAAACAAGTGTACAAAAAGCCTAAAATGAAATTCTGAAGATTTATTTATATAGCTATCTTCCTCAGTAGCCAAATAAATTAGAATTCCAACCATATGCAGCAGTTTGTTGAATTTCTTCCAAATTAGGAATTAATCTTCTGCTTGATTTGACAAAATTAAAAGGCAGTAGGACATATTGAATAAAGAAATCGCCTCAAAACCAGAAAAATTGAGGTTCAAGTCTTCCTTCATATCTTCAAACATATAAAGACTGTGTGTTTTAGATAAGCCATGTGACTTCCCAGTGCTCCAAGCAATTCTCTTAGACTAAAAGTCGTAGCGAACCTGCTCTGACAAAAGAAATTTCCTCTGCTGGGAATTCCTTATTATCAGTGAAACCACAGGACCAGGTCCTCCCCATATTGATCAAAACACGATACCTTTGATATGTCTATGGATTCTTCATATAGTCAAACATTTGTTAATTTGAAGATTTCTTTTGACTTTAGAGACTGAATAACTAAGCAAAAAGAAAGTTTGGTAGACCTGCTCTATGTATGACCACATGGAATCATTGAAGAGTAGAATCAAGGACAAGAAGCAGCTATCCTATATCCAAAACTGGAAAGATAAGTCATTCAAATTGTCTACTCCTCTTGAAATCTTGCCTACTGATTTAGTTATCCTTACCTGAATCCTGCCTTAGTAACCAGTTTCTTACTCATTGATTATTAGTTTCCTGAATAAGTCTGTCTTTCTGGTCTACATTTGGGTGGCTTCTAATTCAATTCCCATATTTTCCCCAAGTAGGTTGAAGAGGGAAAGGGCAGTCCCATAATGCATGAGTCTTGCTCTAGATGAGACATGACACTGTTAGATTATTCATTCACTCATTCTTACAACAAACATTTATTAAATTAAATACCCATTAAATTAAATTTTTAGTTATTCATTAATATTTATTAAATTAAATATTAAGCTAAATATTTAGCCACTAGGTGGCATGGAGAGCCACTCAGTTGATCCTATCTACAAAGAAAGATCTGGCTTTGGGAAGTCTCATGCTCATAACAATAATGAATTTGTAGTCTATTAAAATGTATAAATCTTTTTTTAAAAAAAATCATACCATGTCCTAGGAGTTTATTGTGATGAAATAATAAAATGCCCATCCTACCTCCCCCCCAAAAAATATGTTGGATTCTGGAGAAAAGAGTGTGGACATAGTACAATATTTGGGATTAGGTACCTTGGGGTCATATCCCAGCTTTGATGCTTCCTAGTTATGTGACCCTGGTTAAATCATTGGTCTCCTGGGCCTCTGTTTCCTTCTTTATAAGATAGCATTAATGGGATTTGCACTAGCTTACAAATTAGATCATTGTGAACAAAGCATTCTGTAAACTTCAGTACAAAGGAACTTATCATTATGGATGCCACCTTAATGGAATTTAGAGCTTAGCACAGAAACTGACATGAATCCAAATAAATGTAATATCAGACATAATGTGAAAGTACAGTAAGAAAGTACATAGTGCTATGTTAGTTCAATGTATAGGTCTCACTTTTATTTGACATTCCCCAAAGTTCAAGAATAATCCATTTAGTATTCACTCATAGATGTCTTTCAAGGGGAAAAAACATTCTAAACTTGGAAAGTTTCTCCAAACTTTGAAGACCAAATTTAAAACATAAACCTTCTCTTAGAAAAATATTGTAGTTGATGCTTTTATGTAGGTTCCCCTATCTGAAACACATGGATCTTGTAATCCTGAATGAGTGACTTAACCTCTTTAAGACAGCTCTCTAGGTTTACAAGTTTCAGAGAAGGGATTAATTTGCATTTGGAGAAGCAACTTCATCTTCTGGGAGTTATGTATACAGTCAGTTTTTCTATAATACTATATATGAATTCCCCCAAAGCATCACGTTGTGCAAAATAATACAATAACAATTGACTTGTGGGGGCAATGCTCAAAAAGATCATCAGAGGCTCATAAAACAACATAGGAAACAACAGTTTTATATCTATATTAAATGACTAAGAAAAACAGAAATATTGACATACATATTGGCAGCAATGACCATGGTCTTGGGCTACCTCTTGGTCTACAGCCTGGATCCCACGGGCTTTAGGCTGATGATATCTCTGGAAAGGTGGGCAGAACAAAATTCCCAACCTCAAAACTAGAAGATGTGTTGGAAGTTCGGGGAGAAATGGAGGAGGAAATACAGATCAGTTTTTATCTTCATGCCACAGTTCCTATTATGCCAGAAAACAAAATAAATATCACTCTTTGCCTTGAAAACTATCTGTTTGCTTGATAAGAAGGGTGTTGGAAGGGTTGCAGCTTGTGAGTAATTGTGAAGTGGCACAGTTTTCTATTCTCACTTTTTCTTTTGGAGGAAATCTCGCCTAAACAAACTGGAAATTTGTGTTTTGCTCAAATTGATCTCTAATACATATATACATGTGTGTGTGTGTGTGTGTGTGTGTGTGTAGCAATAAGATTTTTTTAAAATGTGCTATAGCAGAATTGATTGTTCCAATGAAGTGTCAGGTCTAGTCCCTCTCCCTAATCACATCTTTAGGTTGAATGTTATCTTTGAAGAATCAAGTAACTTCAGTTGGATTTGGTGAAATTGTGCTTCAATTTATCCTATGATTATAGTATTAAATTGCTAGAATAATGTGTATGTGGGGGGGGTAGTTGCTATTTCAGTTTCTAATATTCCCCCAATAGGAATAACAGTTGAATATTTTTTTTTCTTTCATTAAATTCAGTGATATTATGACACTATAATGGGTATGTATCAATTTATTTTCTCCAAGCCAGACAGATCTTTCTCTAAAGATTCTAGGAGTAGCCTAAGGGGTTTGGGAGATGTTTTTTCTCTAATGCTGTTGGTCCAATCTCCCATTTGGATGCACTTAGCCCAGTGACTTACATTTAACAAATGTTTATTGGATTGATTTGAATGTATTACCCCTTTTTGTTTTGTGCAGTCTCTGGTATCTCCATTCCATTAAACCACCTTCTATATAAATGGACATTTACTTTGGAGATGCAGAATTAGCAACATGAAAAACAGGGACATACTACTCCTTATCCCACCTCAATGTCTGAGGGGGCATTGTCACATTCTCATCTCCATTACCCTATAATATAGATCCCATCAAGTTCATGTCCTCACATAGTGTGACTATCACATGTGTCCCATTCTCAGCATTGCAGACTGTATCTGGGCATTCATTCTGAAAGTTACACTTTGCTTCTTGCAGCATTGACTGCAAATGCCAATGCTAGAATGCTGTTCTTTTACCTAAAATGAAAAAGCAAATAATGAACTAGGTAAAGAACCCAAGCCTATATTCACTGGGTCACATGGGCTTGGAGAAGAGAAAATCCAAAGAAGACTTTTCCTTTTATAGCATCATTGTTTCTCATTAGATGTGAGTAGAGGAATCAATAAGATCCATCAAAACAATAAGATCCATCAAATCAAACAAACCAGAGAACTATCAAGAAAGACCATTTTGAAAGAGTCCCCCATTTCTCAATCACATGGTTAACAGATTAGAACTAGTTTCAAATGTCTATAAAAACTCCAAATATCACCAAAGATGCAGGCTTCAGGATCTCTTTAAGACAATCCATTATTTATCATCACGCTTTCCTGGAAGTAGACTCCCTTTCTTCTCCTTCTAAGGATATGTCACCAGAGGTGTGAGATATATATATATGTATATATATATATATGTATATATATATACATATATATATATATGTGTGTGTGTGTGTGTGTGTGTGTGTGTGTGTGTGTGTGTGTATGTATATATCCAGAATCAAGACTCTTCGAGAAGACATGAGTGACTAGGTTGGAAGCTCCTTGATGTCATTATTTGTATACCCTAGTGCTTAGCATGTCTCTAGTTCAAGGAAGGTGCTTAATAAATGTTTATTGTATTTAATTGTAACTGTATTGTATCACAAGAGAACATAAATGGGGGCAGAGGATAAGTTTGATGTGGCATGGTAGACAATTCCATCACATGGTTTAATAGATCAGAGAGAAGGTATTCCGTTTCTCAGATGAAATATGTCTAATCCACTCAAAGACTAAAAGTTGAAGGGAAGAAAGTGGTTACCAGGGAAAGAGAGACAAAAAATATTAGGATGCTGGGAATAGTGGGAATAGTGGCCAGGGACAGTTTTCTCAAGAGTCATTGAAGGATAATAAGGTAAAATATGGTGGTTTTGGTTGTTAAGGGAAGCATGCTCCCCTATCCCCCCTCTATATATGTATATGCATGTATATATACATACATGCATATATGTGCTGTATATGTAACTACATACATATATGGTTAAGATTTCTATTACATGCATAACCATACATATACATAAGATCATGAACAGCCTGCATTTATCTTATTTTGTCATAGACTTTAACTGTCTAACCTTGCTTAATGAAGAGAACTAACAAGGACCTTTGCCCATTAATTAACTTCTGTTGCTCCCTGATTGACCTGATTTCTTTTTCTTCACCAACTTACCACCCAAATGAATATACTTTCCATTTCCATTCTCCTTTCTCTTCCCTGGCCTAGTTCTCAAACTTATGTGATTATCTTGGTGGCTAGCAATCATCTTTTGGGGTTTTTTAAAACATGTAATTCTCCCTACATGGAAATCCCTTCTCTTTCAATAATAATGTACCATGCTCCATTTCTTCAAGTACACCTCTTTCAGGAAACATACAATACTCTAGTCTTTCCATCTCTCTTCAATTCATATGCATATCATTTGCAATTTTGGAAACACCAGTTGTTAAATTTTTTAAAATTTTGCACCCTATCTTATGTTGTAAATTCTACCCCACCACCCAAGAGTTGAAATATAAATATTTCAAGAGAATTTCTGGCTTAAAAAAAACAAACTACCTTTCAGAGAGCTTAGAATAGCAGTAAGCACATGTCAAATAGTAATAGTTGGTGTTTATATAGTTCTTTAAAGTTTAGAAAGTCCGTTCCACACAATCTCATTTGAACATCACAAAAATGATATGACCCAAACTACATGAGTTATTATCCCCATTTTACAGATGAGGGAACTTGTCACTCTCTTATTAAAGAAGCATGCATAGGTTGCTCCTCATTACCTTAAGAGTAAAGACAAACTCCTTTGTTTGAAATGTAAAGGCCTGCTCAGTCAAGTTTCCCTCAATTTTTCTAGCTAGGGACATATGCACGTGATGCTCTTGAAAAATTGGAGTGCTTGCTATGTGCTATGCATACTCGCAATTCCATCTTCTCCCTCAAATTCTTTGCACAGGCTACATGACTTTGGTGTCATTCTTGCAGTACTCTCCCTCTTCTTGCAACACCTAGTTTCTCCCTTCAAGACTCAGCTCAAGTACAAGTTATTTCAAGAGACCTTTCTGTTGGAACCAGTTCTAAATGTGACCACATTATTTATGTTGTATATGTCCTGTATGTCCTTATCTAGGATTGCAATGACTGAATCTCCTAGTAGAATCTAAGCCTCTTGCAGTCATGGACTATCTCACTTATGTATGTCTCACCAATGTCTTGTAGAAGTTCATAACTGTTTTAATTGATTAAATCACTTTTTAATTGATGAAATCACTTGTCCATGATCATGCAGTTAATATCAGAAGTAGGATTTGAATTCAGAGATTTCTGACTTGAAATCCTCTACACAAAAGTGACTGTTTACAAAATGATTGACCTAGTATGTTGTTGTTCCAAATAAATGTGTAGGGAATTGTTTGGACTCTTTCTCCGATGGAATGGCAAATTCTTGTTAGAATGAAAAAGATTTCTTAAAGATTGTAACCAAAAATAACTCCATAATATTATGTATATTATGTATGTATGCATGCATGTTATGTATATGAAATCTGGTATTCTGACAAAGGTTTTATTAATAAATTCTACAGTATGGCTGTTTGGTTCAATCAGGTATAAATTAACAATATGTTGTTTAATTCAGTAACTAAGTATTAGAATTAATGAGAAACAGTGTGCGGGACTGGTTTTATTTTGAGGCCTAAAGCAGTTTTCTTTAAAGTTTTAATTCCTTGTTGAATTCATTCGATTAGAATGAAAATCTTTGGAGAGAAGGAGATGGAGAGAGAGACAGAGAGAGAGTCAGAAAGACAGAAAGAAGAAGGAGAAGGAGAAGGAGGGAAAGAGGGAGGAGAAGGAGAAGAAGGAGGAGGAGGAAGAGAAGGAGGAGAAGGAGAAGAAGAAGACAAGGAGAAGGAGAGGGAGGAGGAGGGGGAGGGAGGGAATGGGGAGGAAGGAGGGAAGGAAGAAGAGAAAGAAAGAAAAAGAAAAGGAAGAGATGACGACGACCACGACATCTATGAGACTAGGGGCAAACTAAAATTTAGCACACAGTAGGCACTTCATCATCGCTGCTCGAATTGAATTGAAGAGCAGGACTTTGAAAAGGACAAAGAGACAGCTCTGGGAGTCTTAAGAGATCAGTGGAACGGAAAGGTCTTCTGTGGTGTCATTTCAATCCATGCGCAGACCCGGAGATCATCTCTAGCACTCTGGTCAGCTCCCTGTGACTTCACCATTTATTAAGCCTAAAACAACTAAGCAGGAAGGGAAAGGAGACACCATCTGCTCCCCTGCCTTACTTAATAGATTACAGCCAGGAGAGTGAGAGAACTGAGTAAATCAACGAGAGTCTGAAGCTGCTGAAGGCTCTGGGAGACCAGGAGAGTCTCGTTGCTGTGCAGCAATACCCGAGTTCGTGGTCCATTGGACCCCACAAACAGCTCCACCAGAAAGCCAAGGCTCTGGGAAAGGACCTGGATTCTATTTTGTAAGCCTAATTGCGCTTGTTGAAAAGAGAATAGCTGCCACACTCACGCCCTTAAACTGCTCCCTGCCTCTGGTTCCTAAATAGTATTTGACACGACAAATATTTTCAGGGTGTGACAACTTTGGGGGGGGGGGGGGCTTTGAAGGACTGGCAGAAGGGAGGGGGGGTTGTTTCAGCAGGGGAAGAGGAAAGAGACTTCTTCGATGCTCCCCAATTGGAGACAAAGTCACTTCCTCTGCCTTCCTGCAAGGATCTCGGGCCTCGAGTTCTTGGGAGGCCGTCCAAAGTGGAAAGCTAAGATTCACTGGGAAGGGGCCCTGGTACCCAGCTGCCACCCGAAGACTGGGCATCTCGATCGGCGCCCTCCATTTCTCCCCCCAGAGCCTCCAAACACACAGCAGCACGGGGGGGCCGAGGGAGGCCCCTCACCCCCCTGTGGACAAAGCTAGCAAAGGAAGGTCCACACCCCTTGCGGTCCTCTGCCAAGGAGGCACCGCTCCCCCGCCTCCCTCTCCACCTCCCCAACTTGGCCACAGCCGCCGAGGCGGGCGGGGTGTGGGCCGGAGGAGAGGGCAGTCTCTGGGGTTCCGGAGGGAGGGGAGCCCGAGGGCGGCCCCCGGGGGGGCTGGAGGCTGGGCCAGCGCCCCGGAGCCCTCCCTCCGCCCTGCGCCCGGCGCCTGGCAGCGCTCCCCTCCTCTGCGGGCGCTGGAGAGTTAAGCCAGCAGACACGTCAGCGCCGCTCCCCGCCCCGCTCGGGGAGCCGCTCCTCCTGCCCTTCGCTGCATCGCCCGCCGGCTCCATTCGCATCCTCCGGGGCGGCCGCGGCTGCCATCCGCTGCCGGCTCGCCGCCAGCCCGCTGTCCCCGCCGGACCGGCCGCCGCCAGCCCGCTGTCCCCGCCGGCCCGGCCGCCGCTCGGCCCGGCCTCCTTCGCTCCGGCTCCCTCCCTCGGCCTGGTGCACGCGCGGGGGGCTGCCGGGGCCGGGCAGGGCAGGGCAGGGCAGGGCCCCCGGGCCCCTCCGGGCCGGGCAGAGCAGCGCCCGCTGGCCGCCGCCGGCCTCGCCCCGCCCTAAGGCAGCCCCGCGCTCTCGGGGAGGGGGCGCCCCCGGGACCCCCGCGGCCGGCCACCGCCATGCTGGACCCGTCGTCCAGCGAGGAGGAGTCGGATGAGGTGCTGGAGGAGGAGAGCGGCCGCGAGGCGCCGGCCGGGGCCGGGGCCGGGGCGCGCCTGTCGCCCAGCCGCACCGGCGAGGGCGCGGGGGCCGGCGGCGGGGCCGGGCCGGGCGGCGGGCCGGGCGCGGGGGCCGGCGCGGGCGCGGGGGCCGGCGCGGCGGCCGGCGCGGGGGCCGGGGGGCTGCAGCCGGGCGGCCGGGCCGGCGGCGCGGGGCCGGGCGCGGGGCCGGGCGCGGGGGCCGGCGCGGGGCCCGGCGGGCGGCCCTCCAGCCCCAGCCCGTCGGTGGTCAGCGAGAAGGAGAAGGAAGAGCTGGAGAAGCTGCAGAAGGAGGAGGACGAGCGCAAGAGGAGGCTGCAGCTCTACGTCTTCGTCATGCGCTGCATCGCCTACCCCTTCAATGCCAAGCAGCCCACCGACATGGCCCGGCGGCAGCAGAAGGTAGGGGGCCGGGGAGGGGCCGGGGAGGGGCCGGGGAGGGGCCGGGGAGGGGCCCGGGGCCTCGGCGGCCCGGGGCGGCCCGAGCAGCCCGGGCTCGGAGGAACGGGGCACGATGCCCCGGGGGCGGGGGGCACCCGGGACCCGGCAGATGGCAGCGCGGCGCTCGGGGCGGGGCACGCCCTCTGCTCCCCCCCCCCCCACCCCGTCCCGCCTTTCTCCCCCTCCTCTGCCAAGGTGACTTCGCCGCCACCCCCGGGGCGCCCGGGGCGCAGAGGCCCAGCCGCTCCCCCGAGGCCGGCCGCACCGCGCCTCCCGGTGACGGCCCCCGAGCCCCTGAGGGGCCGGGCCAAGCCAGGCTGGACCAGCTGCGGCCGGGGCACCCGGGAGGCTGCCGCCCCCCCACCCCGGCTTTCCTTCTGCTCCATAGGAAGATGGGTAGGAAAGAAAGTTCACCCAAAGAGAGAAAGACAGAGACAGAGACAGAGAGACAGAGAGAGAGACAGAGACAGAGACAGAGAGAGACAGAGAGAGACAAGAGAGAGACAGAGGGAGACAGAGAGACAGAGACAGAGAGAGACAAGAGAGAGACAGAGAGACAGAGACAGAGAGACAGACAGAGAGAGACAGAGAGACAGAGAGAGACAGAGGGAGACAGAGAGACAGAGACAGAGAGACAGAGACAGAGAGAGACAGAGATAGAGAGACAGAGAGAGCCCCAGAGTGAGTTGGGAGCCAAGACAGAGGTAGAGAGGGAAGGGCTGGCTATTATTAGCAGTGTCTTGTTCCTTTTCTTTCTGGGGCTGAGGGAGGAAAGGATCACCATGAGAACCTTGAAAACAAATGACTAGCTGAAGGAAACATGCCGTCGGTTTCAACTGGGTCAAGGTTGTGACCATCAGCTAAAAGTCAATGCATTCCCAAGCAACAGTGATTTGAAGTTGAATGATCTGCTGTCATTTTTGTTTTCTGTTTGTAAGCGCCCCATTCTTAGCTGCCCGAATATTTGTGTGATGTATTGGAACATGCACTCCCATCTGTCTCAATGATTCTCCATCCCACCCCCATCCCACTCTCATTTGGAGCTTTGCTTGGAAACTCAGCCCCACTTACCTAAAGAAACTGAAAGGACTGGGTCAGTTATCTGTCTGTCTGTCTGTCTGTCTGTCTGTCTGTCTATCTATCTATCTATCTATCTATCTATCTAGTTAGTTATTTTGGCCCAGGAGGGTTTGCCTCTCGATACTGATAGGGACTGAATGGCTAAGTCCAAGCTGGGCAACCTCCCAAGACAGAGTGTTGAAGGGTCATCTACATCTCTTAGAGTCCCAGAAAATTTGCATAATTTTTGACTGCAAAGTCCAACTCCCTAACACCCTGGACATCTTTTGCCCTTTCAGCACTTAGCTGCTTTTAAAAAAAAATCTATTTCCCATCTGCAAAATAGAAAGCTGTTTGAATCTTTGTTCCCAACTCTATCTAGCCTTGCCGATGTTTTCGTGATCCAGACAACAAAACAAACTACAGCCTTCTAGAGCTTCCCATAAGGGATTTGCTATTATTGTGGTTAATAGACCCCTCTTCCATGTTTTGGTCTTGCCAAGCTGCATCCCGAATTCCTAGGTTTAACTTGGAATGATAGATTGTTGAGTACCTCACGTCTTTAAAAATGCATCACCAAAATGCAACGATATATAATCGTCCAGAACAAAGGAACAGAAGAGCACCAGCCCTATGTCTACACTGCAATGAGTTTAAAATAGGGACTTATCTAACTGCCAAAGTGTATTCATATCTAAGCCAGTTAAGAGCTCAGACCACACATTAGAGTTCAAATGAAACCATTCACTACAAAGATCCAAAACTATTCAGTTCAATGCAGCTGAATTGTCTTCCTCACTCATTAAAGCAAGATCCATGTTACAAGGACTGTCTGAAACAATTGAAGGTTTTCTCTAAGTTCATTAAAGAGGGTATTTTTGAAGAGAGGGATAGTTCTGTTTTTACAAATGACCTTTACATCTAGAGAAACTCCTGGGTGTATTGACCAAAATGGACATTTGTTCAAGCTATTTTTAGTCATTGGCGTTTATAGATGCTAGTTGAATATCATAGCAAAGTATCAAGTAACCGATGGGCTCGGAGGAAAAAAAAATATAAAGGGGTGCTGGTGGAATATGTCTGCCGTTAACACCTGAGACAGACAGGCTATGGTGGAAGCAGATTTATTTTTTGGTTTTATTTAAGAAAGTAGATGATTTCTTTTTCTTTTTCAAGGCCAAGACGTCTGACTTTAACAGAAAAAAAAAAAGACTGTGATACTTGAAAGGAAGGGGCAAAGGAAGGAGAAAAGGAGGAAGGTAGAAAAGAAGGAAGAAAGAAAAAATAAGGCAAGGAAGGAAAAGAGGAGAAAGAAAGGAAGGAAGGAAGGAAGGAAGGAAGGAAGGAAGGAAGGAAGGAAAGAAGGAAGGAAGGAAGGAAGGAAGGAAAGAAGGAAGGAAGGAAGGAAAGAAGGAAGGAAGAAAGAAAGAAAGAAAGAAAGAAAGAAAGAAAGAAAGAAAGAAAGAAGAGAGGGAGAGAGGGAGGGAAGGAAGGAAGAAAAAAGAAAGGAAAGAAGGAAGAAGAGAGGGAGAGAGGGAGGGAAGGAAGGAAGAAAAAAGAAAGGAAGGAAGGAAGGAAGAAGAAATAAAGGATGGAAGAAAGGAGGGAAGAAAAGAAGAAAGAAAGGAGGGAAGGAAGGAAGATAGGAAGGAAGGAGGGAAGAAGGAAAGGAGGGAAGGAAGAAAGAAAGAAGGGAAGATGTTCCAGGAATTATACTAAGTAGTGCTGGGGATACCCAGAAAGGCAAAAGCCAGTCCCTGCTCTCAAGAAGCTCATGGACTCCTGGGGCAGAGAGGTATGTATCTGGAGAAAACAAGAAAAGATAAAAGCAGCATAAATTGAAGATGATCAACAAAAGAAAGGCACTAGCATTGAGGAGGCTCAGGAAAGGCTTCAAGAAGATGCAATTTTAACTAAGACCTGAAGACAGCCTGGGAAGCCAAAAGGTGAAGATGAGGAGGGAGAATATGCAGCCATGGGGAATATCTAATGAAAATGCCCAGAGTCTCTTATTGAGGAACGATAACAAACCTCAATGACGCACATAGTATATGGTGGGAGGGTAAGGTATAAGAAGACTGGAAAAGTGGGAGGGTCCTGTGTTAAACAGGCTTTAAAAGCCTAAAGATTCTTTATTGATACTGGAGGTCATAGGAGCCACTGGAGTTTCTTGATGAGGAGGGTGATATAGTCAGACTTGCCCTCTAGAAAGGTCAGTGTGAGAACTGAGTAGGGGATAGACTGCAGTCATAGAAAGCCTTGAAGCTCATAATTGCAATAATGCAGTAGGGACAGGATGAGGGACTGGATCAGGGTGATGACCATGTCAGGAGAGAGAAAGGAGTGTATATTAGAGATGCAAAAGACATACATTATAGCAGACTGGATATGAGAGAATTAAAAGAGATACCAAGGAAACAGGGAAATCGTAGTACCCTGGAAATTTTTAGGGAAGTTCAGAAGAAGGGAAGATTTAGGAGGAAAGATTATGAGTTTGATTTCAGAAGTGTTGAATTTAACAGCTCAATGGGTCATCTACCTGTCCAATTGCCTTTATTTAAAAAGTGTCTACTTTTAGCATTTGAAAGAAACATCATTTTGGCAGCAGAATTACTTTTTGGTTTCTTTCAAGAAAGCAGGTATTTATTTATCTATTTATCTATTTATTCATTCATTCATTCGTTTGTTTATTGAACTGTCCAAAAACAGAGAAACAAAACTAGAGATCTGGAGAGGTCAGGTCAAGAAAAAACATCTAAGAATCATCAGCAGGTACATAATAATTACACCCACTAGAAATGGTGAGATCACCAAGTGAAATAGTGTAATAGAAGAGGCCCGGGGATGGAGTCCTGAGGAGCGCCCATGGCTAATGGATGCAAACTGGATGAAGTGTCCACAAAGGCAATTGAGTAGGAGCGCTGAGAGAAATACGAGGGGACCCAGGATAGTGTTACAGAAACCAGACTCAGGGGCTAAGTATTTTCCTGGGCAGAAGATAGGTCACAACTTCAGACTCTGACATTTAATTGGCTAACCCTGAGTTTGTCACATAAACAGCTCTTTAGAACTTACTAGATTTTACATGGATGTAGTATGACCTTTATTGTTGTTGGGAGGAAGAGTTCTCACAGTTACACAAATCACAGATCATTCACATACTGATAGTATAGTTACTTATAGAATAAGTAATAATAATCAGGTCCAGCAGAGACTGGGTTTAGAGTTTGTTGAGATCTGGGTTTAATCTTCTTGAGCTGAATTATGCAATATTTTTCTAAAGCCAGACCATAAAATACATACACACAGATACACACACACACATATAAATATATAAATATATATATATATATATATATATACACACCACAATAAGAATATTTTCTTATTTGGGGGACACATTGGAAGTCATGATTACATCAGTGTAGTATATTCTAGTCTTAGGGAGTTACATAAATAAAGCAACTTGTCTGTCCATGATCACAAAGAGCCAGGACTTAAAACCAGGGCTTTCTGATTTCATAGTCCACCCTCTCCCCATTCCCCACTTTACCAGGTTGCCCTTTAAGAGTGAGGCATGGAGGTCACTAGGTGGCTCAATGGATAGAGCACTGGCACTAGAGTCAGGAGGACCTGAGTTCAAATCCGACCTCAGACACTTAATGATCACCTAGCTGTTTGACCTTGGGCAAGCCACTTAACTCCATTGCCTTGCAAAAAACAAAAAGAAAAAGAAGAGTAAGGCATGATGACTTCAGATAATGAAAGTGTCCATAAGACTGTGACAGTATATTTTGCCATGAGCCACTTCTACACTGAACTTTTGGAAATTGTTTTATCATCTTTTGTTGGAGTGATGGTGTTTTCATGAAAAAAAGATCATGGGGGCAGGAAGGTAGCACAGTGGATAAAGCACAGACCCTGGATTCAGGAGTACTTGGGTTCAAATCCAGTCTCAGACACTTAATAATTACCTAGCTGTGTGACCTTGGGCAAGCCACTTAACCCCATTTGCCTTGCAAAAAAAAAAAAAAGATCATAGGAACATAGAAGTTTACAATCATAGATCTTGAGCTGGAAAGAACCTGAGATGCTGAGTTCAATTCCCTTATAATATATTTGAGTAAACTGAGCCCCAGGGAAGTAAAATTATTTGTTGGAGTGAACACAAGTAATAAGTATCCAAGATAGGATGTGAACCCAGGTCCCCTGACTTCCTAGCAGTATCGATTGGTTGACTGTATGATATAGTCTAAAACTGTGTTGTGTTGACTAGCTCTTTTTTGAACTTTGTATGAAGAGGACCAAGACAAAAATATCATGCAATGAGATCTGATCTATTTCATTGAAAAGAAGTAAGGGCTAGACAAGATTTCCAGAAAGTTCAAGTCATACATTTCTAATCTATTCAGACCAGGCATCAGCATGAAAGTGATGCCAACTCTAACACTGAGTCAGTGTTTGGAGAAGTTTTATGTTTATTCATTTGCTCATTTTACTTCACTAATTGATAGTGACTCAAAACCATCTACCTTTCATAAGATTTAAGAATCACTGGTTCTCAACACAGACATTATATACACATATTTGTGTGTGTGTGTGTGTGTGTGTGTGTGTGTGTGTACACATACATACATATCTATCTATCTATCTATCTATATATATATTAAAAACAGTGATTCATCTGCTTAGATGATCTCAGAGTTCTTTGCTCTTCCATCAGATTTTAAATTCAACCTAACCAAAGCAACCTATGATTTAATTAATATCATTCGAAAGAACTAGATGATTATTAAACTTAAAAAAACAGTTAACTTTTACATTTAAGATTTACAAAGTGTTTTATGGAAGAGGAAATTGAGACTGAGAGGAGTTAAATATCCAGATAGTCAAGCATCTCAAGATTTAATCTCAGGTCTTCTTGACTTCCTTCCCTGTTCCCCAAAGGTTGTTCATGGATCTTTTCTGTGATGTCTGACTCTTTTCTGACCCCATTTGGGATTTGCTTGTCAGATATACTGAAACAATTTGCCATTTCCTTGTGAAGCTCATTTTATAGATGAGTAAACTGAGGCAAATGGGATTAAGTGACATGTCTAGGATCACACAGCTAGTAAGTGTCTGAAACCAGATTTGAACTCAGGTCTTGACTCTAGAACTGACTATCTGTTGTACCACCTAGATGCCCCTTCACTAGAGGCAGACTAGAATCATTTAAGGTTGCTGTTTGCATTCTTCTCACTTCCTAAGCCCAATTGTAATTGCTTTTCATTAACATAGTTACACTCTCCTTTTGATATTGCATTTATTTCATATATATTTGATTTGGGGGGGGTATATGATGTAATCCCCATCATCCCAGTAGAATATAAACTTCTAGGAGGCAGGAACTATTTCCTTTTCTGTCTTTGTATACCTAATACAGCGTCTGGTATACAGAAGGTGTTTAATAAATCCTTGTTGGGTTAAACCAAATCTAACTGAATTCAATCTCCCTGATGTAATAGGTACCACTCTGCACTGGCACCAGAGATATCTTGAGACTGAGGCATATCAAAAGGGTAATGAGAAAAATGCTTGCCTCATTGCACACCTGGAATAGCCAGATATTTTCCTGAAGCTGCATGAAGAACAAAGGAAATTAAATATTACATTCGTCATGAATTATAAACATCCATTGGATTCAGGAATCGACTTTTTTCCTTCAATAATGAGAAATCATATATCTAGAGATTGAATCCAACAGATATCAACTATAATTTATAGAAAGTTAGCCATTTCATAAATGAGAACCAAAAAATAGACAGCAAATTAATGGAAAAACCTTTCTAGAATATTCAAGATGGATCAAAATACATGTTTCCCAAATGAAGATATCAATTCACAACTGTTTATTGATTTTGTCATTCATTTTCTTTTAAGTATTATACATGATTTAGGTTATATATACAATTTAATTGGAGAAAGTATTTTATTTTAGATTTTTTTTCCAAGGCAATGGGGTTAAGTGGCTTGCCCAAGGCCACACGACTAGGTAATTATTAAGTGTCTGAGGTCAGATTTGAACCCAGGTACTCCTGACTCCAAGGCCAGTGCTCTATTCACTGCACCACCTAGCTGCCCCTTGGAGAAAGTATTAAACTGGTTTTTGCCTCTTTTCATATCCCAAGCACTTAGCACTGTGCTTGAGATATAGTAGGAGTTTAACAGATGTTTGATTGATAATTATTGATTGAGAGCACATCCATGTAAGACTGTCCTATAATATTTAAGGAATTAACCATATCAATTAAGTCAACAAGCATTTCTATGCCAGTGTTGTGCTAGAACCTGGGAATTTGTAGAGAAAAAATGAAATAGTCCTAGATTTCAAAGAACTTACATTCTATTCAAGAAAGAAATCTACTCCTGACTCAACATTAATTAACTATGTGACCTTGGGACAGTTGCTATGTCTCATCCCTCTCATGTCTCCCACCCACACACCCCCACCCATAAAATGAGTATATTGGTCTAGAGAATGTAGTCTGATAACTTCTTCATCAGTCCGCATATTCTATGGTGCTTTAATCTTAAAGGAAAAACCTCCATCCACATCTTGAGGCAGCAAAACTAAGAAGCCTTTTCTTGAATTTTAGTTACTATAAGGAGCT
This sequence comes from Macrotis lagotis, assembly GCF_037893015.1. NCBI lineage: Eukaryota > Metazoa > Chordata > Mammalia > Peramelemorphia > Peramelidae > Macrotis > Macrotis lagotis. The sequence goes on from NC_133665.1 coordinate 171,047,442, forward strand.
TTCTCTAACACTGCAGATCTACACCTGCTCAGAAATATATAGTTATGGAATTGACTCAGGAACTCCAAGACATTAAATGGTTAACTTACTCAGGGTCAAATAGGCAGTAGGGCTCAAGG